>NC_138777.1:218786405-219038905 GCF_965119305.1 Pelophylax lessonae | reverse complement strand
GATAGGATAGATAGATAGATAAGGCTGGAGATCAGCAGCATTGATATTGACCAAAAAGGGTAAACAAAAAAAATGAAAATTATTTATGATGCAATGTTGGCAAACCAAATGCCTAAGCTAAAACTAGCTATACAATCCCAGACAAGAAGGAACAGATTTAAAGCAGAGTCCAACCAAAAGTGGAACTTCCGCCTATCTGTCTCCCCCCCCCCCCCCTCTGGTGCCACAATTGCGGTACCCTGTCCCCACTTCCATCGGACCTCGCCGCGGCGAGGTTCATCACAGGTGGCCAATTACCAAGGGCAATGCACTTTGCGCATGCGCAGTAGGGATACGGCTTTCACGGCTGGGTTCCCTTACTGGCAATGGCGGCGGCGGCCCCCAACAGCCATTGGAAACATCGGCTGCGGTGCCGACATCGCTGGACTCCAGGACAGGTAAGTGTCCTAATATTAAAAGTCAGCAGCGACAGGAGGGCTGGCTGTACTGCTGAATCCTGTACCCAGTGGAGCCGGCGTTTAGGGCCCTGTGCATTCAAGGTTCAGAATTCTGGTCGTCGCTGAACACACATTCGGTACATCGTTCCGTCCCATCTAGCTGCAGCCTACCATAGAATTTCAAACACTGTACTAGAACCAATCCCCCCCTGCAGTGCAGCGGGAGGGAGAAAGAGGAGGAGAAGCTGGCAGCGCTGCATGGGGGGGGCAGAGGAAAACATGTGTCTGCAGTAAGACAGTACAGCCGACCCTCCTACTCTGCAGGTGCCTGGGACCCCTTTTAAACTGATGGGGCATGTGCCCAGTACAGGAGGGCTGGCTGTACTGCATTATCAACAGCCCTGGATGGGACTGAACCCTGTACCCAGTGCAGTTGGCGTTTAGGGCCTGGTGCGTTCAAGGTTCAAAATGCTGGTCGCTCCCGAACACACATTCGGTACATCGTTTGGCCCCGCCCGGCTGCAACCTACCATAGATTTTCACACGCTGTACTAGAGCCAATCCCCCCTGCAGTGCAGCCGGAGGGAGAAAGAAGAGGAGAAGCTGGCAGCGCTGCATGGGGGGGCAGAGGAGAACATGTGTCTGCAGTAAGACAGTACAGCCGGCCCTCCTACTCAGCAGGTGCCTGGGCCCCCTTTTAAACTGATGGGGCCTGTGCCCAGTATAGGAGGGCTGGCTGTACTGCCTTATCAGCGGCCCTGGACGGGACAGAACCATGCACCCATTGAAGCCGGCGTTTAGGGCCCTGTGCGTTCATGGTTCAAAATGCTTGTCGTTGCTGAACACACATTGGGTACATCGTTCGTCCCCCTCCAACTGCAACCTACCATAGATTTTCACACGCTGTACTAGAACCAATCCCCCTTGCAGTGCAGCCGGAGGGAGAAAGAGGAGAAGCTGGCAGCACTGCATGGGGGGGGGGGGGGCAGAAGAGGATATGTGTCTGTAGTAAGATAGTACAGCCAGCCCTCCTACTCAGCAGGTGCTTGCACCACCCTTTAAATTGATGGGGCCTAAGCCCAGTACAGGAGGGCTGGCTGTACTGCCTTATCAGCGGCCCTGGACGGGGCTGAACCCTGCACCCATTGAAGCTGGCGTTTAGGGCCCTGTGCGTTCATGGTTCAAAATGCTTGTCGTTGCTGAACAAACATTGGGTACATCGTTCGTCCCCCTCCAACTGCAGCCTACCATAGATTTTGACACGCTGTTTTCTGTAGGGATGAAAACTGCACCTTTCCCTCCCGCATGCACTAAAATACCAGGAGAGACGCGCTGCAGCTGGACATCCCCGTGTGCATGATAATTATAGGCCTGCCAGTTAGTTCTGACTCTTGAACTGGAAATTTTTTTTTTCAGACATGCCTAATCCCATCAGTCCTTGCAGTGTCTCGTACACGCTGGCTCTGCCTTTATAATCAATACAAACATTGACACGGTAATCCCGCTTTAAAGTACATTGTTGATAATTTTATCCACATGATCTACTGAAGCTGCAAGATAATCAGATATTGTTTCTTTGTAATTACATTAAGAAGATGAATTGCCACTTAATTCAGTTAATCTATTATTACAATGTATTTGCTCTCGTCGGCTGATTTGCATTATTGTCAGTGCGCAGTGTGTGGGTTTTTTCTTTTTTTTTTTTTTTTTCTTTCTTGGAGTGTATCAAGTTTAACATTGTTACACAAATTATAAATTGAAAGACCAGATCTGTTGACACAATTAAACTGCAGCTGGAGAAGGCTAGGAACACTATATTACCAAAAGTATTGGGACGCCTGCCTTTACACGCACATGAACTTTAATGGCATCCCAGTCTTAGTCCGTAGAGTTCAATATTGAGTTGGCCCACCCTTTGCAGCTATAACAGCTTCAACTCTTATAGGAAGGCTGTCCACAAGGTTTAGGAGTGTGTCTATGGCAGGAGTTCCCAAACTGGGTCGCGAGCTGCATTTGAGTGGGTCACGATGAGCTGGAAATCACTGAGAGCGGGTCTGCTTAAATTGTGCTGTGCGAGCCAGCGCAAATTACAGAGAGCCAGAACAGTCAAATCGCGATGGATTCAGGACCCCGCCCATGCAGTTTATGGAGGCTGGTCTGCCTTTCCCACGAGGAGGATACTTGCATCAATGAGTACGTATGTGGGCTGTTATGTAGGATATGTTCATGGGTTGCAGAGCCAGCTCCTCGGCCCTGCTGGCAGGAGCGGTGGTGGCTATACTGGTGGCGGGATTCTCTCAGCTATAGCGGACAGAGACAGCAGCCTTGGTGCCATAGGAGGACCAGGTGGCCTGGCAGGGTCAGGAGCACGGCCGGCCTTAGGTTTTCAGGCACCCTGTGCGAGCTAATTTTGTGGCGCCCCCCCGCGTGCATTTTCTAGCCCCTTTTTTTGCACTTTATTTGACTTTTCTTTTTTATGATCACTAATAACTTAGCCCCCCTTACATCAGAGACCCCCCACACAAAGCCCCCCTTAACCGCTTGCCGACTGCTCACAGTATATTTACTGCGGCAGTCAGCCCCTCACAGGCAGAGTGACGTAGGTCTACGTCGCTCGCCTGTGAGGCTCTGGGGAACGAGCGCGCGCCCGCGGAGGCGCGCTCCCGCTCCCGCGCGGTCACGGACCCCCCCGCGCGTGTGACCAGCGGACCCGATGTCCGCCGGTCACTCGGCGATCGGCGGGGGAGAGGGAGAATGTCAGGCAGCTTGTGTAAACAAGCCACCTGTCATTCTCCTCGCTGTAAAAACACTGATCACATGGATCTACTATGTAGATCCGTTGATCAGTGTCCTTACAGCTCAAGCCACAGCCAATCACAGTAGAAAGCACGCCCCTAGGGACACACACAGCCCCTCCCTCCCAAATAAAGTTAACCCCTTCACTACCAGTGTATTTTTACAGTAACAGTGCATATATATAGCACTGATTACTGTAGAAATGTCACTGGTAACCTCAAAAGTGTCAAAAATGTCAGTCAAGGGTCCGATCTGTCCGCCCCAATGTCGCAGTACCGCAAAAAAAATCGCAGATCGCCGCCATTACACGTTAAAAAAAAAACACCAAAAATGACAGAAATCTTTCCCTTAGTTAGTAAACGCGATAACTTTTGCGCAAACCAATCAAAATACGCTTTTTGCGATTTTTTTTACCAAACATAGGTAGCATAAAACAAATTGGCTGAAAATTTTAAAAAATTTTGATTTTTACATTTTTTTTGGGGGAATTTCATATAAAAAAATGTGAAAAATATTGTTATTTTTGCAAAATGTACGCTCTTTTTTTGTTTATAGCGCAAAAAAGTAAAAATCGCACGGGTGATCAAATACCACCAAAAGAAAGCTCTGTTTGTGGGAAAAAAGGACGCCAAATTCATTTAGATACAGCGTCGCACGGCCGCGCAATTGTCTGTTAAAGTCACGTAGTGCCGAATCGCAAAATACCCCCTGGTCGTTTAGCAGGAAAATCCTCCGGGGCTTAAGTGGTTAATTTAGAGGCCCCCTACATCAGAGAGCAGCCCCCCCCCACACAGAGCCCCCCCTCACATCAGAGACCCCCCACACAAAGCCCCCCTCACTTCAGAGACCCCACACACATACAGAGACCCCCTCACATCAGAGACCCCCACACAAAGCCCCCCTCACATCAGAGACCCCACACACACACAGAGACCCCCTCACATCACAGACCACCACACAAAGCCCCCTTACATCAGAGCCCCCCCCCCCCCAACACAGAGCCCCCCACATCAGAGAGCCCCCCTTACATCAGAGCCCCCCACACAAAGCCGCCTACATGAGAGAGCCCCCCTTACATCACAGACCCCCACACAAAGCCCCCTTACATCAGAGCCCCCCCCACACAGAGACCCCCACATAAAGCCCTCTTACATCAGACCCCCCCCCCATGGAGCCCCCCCTTACATTACGGAGCCCCCCACATCAGAGGACCCCCCCTTACATCACAGACCCCCCCCTCTCTGCAGCTTTTTTTTTCTTTAAACTTCCCGCCCACACATCCCCGGGAGTGTGGGCGGGGCGGGAGGAGGAGGAGAAGGGGCGGGCGAGGAGGAGCTGACGATCTCTCCTCTGGCGTCAGTGCAGGGAGGGAGGAGAGATCGTCAGCGTGGATGGATCGGAGCGGAGGCTGAGCTGTGTGTGTGTGTGATACACAGCTCGCCTCACTGCTTCAGTACGGGTGACCGAGGCACAGCCGCACAGCGGGAGGTAAGCGGCAGACGCGGCCTGTGTTAACCCTGTCCAGGCCGCGGTCGCCGCTCACCTCCCGCTGTGCGGCCTGAATCACCTTATCTTCTGCGAGCCGTGATGGCCGCACGGCGCCCTTGTTGCCCATGGCGCCCTGTGCGGCCGCACGGCTCGCACACCCCAAAGGCCGGCCCTGGTCAGGAGTTCATGGCAGCTTCTGTGACCCCAGTAGAGGATCTGAAGGAGAAGAGCCAGGACACCATGACCAGCATAGAGCTCCTCATCATGGAAACTCTGGGTGAGGTGTGCTGGGCCCCGGAGAGGGCAAACAGGGTCTTCACCTTCACTGTGGACCGCTGGTAGAGGAAGGAGGGTGAGTGCCATATATATTAAAAAAGAATAGCGCAACCATGCAAAAGAAATGACTATCAAATATGGAGACCATCCATAAATAAAAATGGGGATTTAGTTCCACCATATGGCCATATCGTGCTCAAGCCCACCACTGCGTCAAAGTACCCCATTATCAGTGGGTCCTACACTATCCATAAAAAAGGGGTGAATCCAGCCTCTCTTACCCTTGGAGACAACGCTCCTTGCTGGGAAGGTGTGCTAATGCACTGCAGGGGACTCCTCCTATATCTACTTGATAGAGGACACCAGTAGACACCAGTAGAGTACAGGTGTGTGTGGGGGATGGGATGCTCAACCACATAAGTCTGGTCAGACTGAATACATAATAAACAAGCAAAAAATTGGGGGAGCAAACCCTGAACATCTAAAGCCGGTGCAGCTATGGACCGGCTAGTGCCATATAGCCTTATATTTATTTAAATATTAAGTGTATTCAAAAATAAATTGATTGATATTTTTAATTTAACATCCCCCTCCCTTTAAAATATGCATTATTATTATTAATATTTGCATTTATATAGTGCCAACAAATTCCGTAGCGCTTTACAATATTCAATTACAGTGGGTCCCGAAAAATAACTGTATTCAGAAGTGGGTCTCGGCCCAAAAAAATTTGGGAAGCCCTGGTCTATGGGAATGTTTGACCATTCTTCCAGAAGCGCATTTGTGAGGTCAGGCACTGATGTTGGACAAGAAAGTCTGGCTCGCAGTCTGCACTCTCTTATTCATCCCCAAAGGAGTTCTATCCAGTTGAGGACAGGCCAGTTAAGTTCTTCCACCCCAAACTCGCTCATCCATGTCTTTATGGAACCTGCAGTCCCGGTTCACACTATAGCGATGACAGACATTGCATGTGATTCAGAGCGCACTGCTATGAAAAGCACATGCGATGTCTGTGCGATGCAAATTCAGCCTTACAGATTGTATGGCTGAATTCACATGGGATTAGGACACAACACGCACAGGACCCTTTTTTGGCAGCAGAATCAGATCGCATGGTGGTTCACACTGCGATATGCAAACTGATCTGGGGGTGTCGTTAAAGAGGAGTTCCACCCAAAAGTGGAACTTCCACTCATTTGCTTCCTCCCCCCTCCGGTGCCACATTTGGCACCTTTCAGGGGGGAGCGGGTACCTGTTTTTGACAGGTACCCTACCTCACTTCCAGGAGACGACGCTGTCCCTCTGAAGTTTGGCCCCCTCCTCCTTCCCCCACCGCCGAGCCAATCCGAATGTGCAGCGCGCTTCACGCATGCGCAGTAGGGACCCGTCCGTGAAGGCGCATGACGCAGCATCTTTGGCGGGAAGCAGAGTCCAAGGAGGGAGAGGATGGCTGTCTCTCCTCCTGTCAGAAGGATCAGGTGTCTCGGAAGGCTGCCTGGGAATCCAGAGAATGCTAAGTTGAGCTGCAAAGGGGATCCGGTGTGCCGAGGACCAGTGGAGGAAGAGGGGTTCAGTTCCAAGAAAGCCTGCCAAGATCATGATTACTGTGAACTACCCCTAAGGGTCTGCCAAGTGTAGAGGGGACCACTCCAGAGAAGGTTCTGGGGATCCAGGAGTCAGCTAGCTGTAAAGGGGGGTGCCTAGTCAGAGAACCCTGAAAGGTTTGAGGGGGTACCTAGTCAGAGGACCCTGAAGTGTTAGAGGGGGCGCCAGCGGTTGGGCCCTGAAGAGCTAATGTGTACAGCGTGCAGTGTACAGAGTTAAGAGTTAAAGTGGCACAAGCAGTGACAAGGAGCTACCTCAGTCAGTGAAGGACTGAATGGAGCTGTTCAGTGACTTTTGAGCTAAATTAAGTGTCAGGAGTCAAGTGTTCTACAGTCCTGGATCTTCTGAGTTAACAAACAAGTTAAAGTCAAAGTTCCAGCACAAGTTCATAAGTTCATTCGTATAACAGTATCTTCAAACGCCAGGAAGCGCTGGTCGGCATTCAGCTGGCACCAAGACAGCGCCAACGGGCATTTTTGTAAAAAGTCCAAGTTAACCTAGTTGAGCCAGAGGAGTATCCCACTCATTCCCTTCTCCCATCCCCAAAATACAATAAACAAAACCAACCAAAGATGCCGGAGTGGTCTCAATTCTCACACTTGGGTTCACAACTTAAATGTCCTGGAAGTGTTATCGGTGACAATGGCAGACCCACATCAGGCTCAAGGCCTGGAAATATTGCTATATATATATATATATATATATGACCATTTGGTGGATTCCTCTATGTGTTACACCCTTCAATGGAAGCTCTCATTGTGCACCAAAAAACAAATACTCGACTCAAAGAAGACCCTTCGTCTTGCCGACCTCCTAACTGTGAAATGACTTCATTACTTTGACGTTAAATACCACGGTTGTTATAACGCCGGTAAAAGCACGTAGAATCCATCCAGAAAGATCAGAACTGTGTTGGAGGGGTTGTAATATGCGAGGCACAATGTACCATATCTGGTGGGACTGTCCAAAAATTTGTGACTATTGGCAAAAAGTACAACAGTATATCAGGGAAATGACTGGAGTGTATATAATGAACGGACCATGGACATGTTTGTTTCATAGAAATGATAAATCACACAAACAGTGTAAAAATATGATTGTTCCAAACCTAATAAATGCTGCAAAGGGAGCAATTCCGAAGAAATGGTTAGAGGCAGAAAGTCCCACCTTGAGAGATTGGTTCAATAGAACTGAATACATATATAATATGGAATACTTAGGTAGCAGAGATGAGGCCAAGGTTGAGAGCTTCGCAAGCAAATGGAGAAAATGGGCAGACCTAAAAAAAACAACTACTGTATAAAGAGGCATGGATACATTAGGGCATAGATTGAGTAAAAAAGAGGAAAGAGAAGTTAAACACTTTTGGTAAAAAAGGGGATTGTAACGGAACCGCGACCCACGCTGTGTTTGTGGGCTTCCGTCAGTATACGGCTTCCTTCAGTCTTGGACATAGATGTCAGATTTTCCAGCCGCTCCCCATACAAAGCTAGCCAACAACTTAGCTTGTACTGGAACCTTCTCCTTTATTGAACACAGTTTATATACAGCAGGGACATCCCCCTCCTGATCAGATTACCCCATCAGGTCAGGGGTTGACTGATTACATTATCATATGCAGATGAAATTATATACAGAAATATAATTAATCTGAACTTATTATCTAACCATCTGGACAGAAACAATATGTGAGTTCATTAACAATTACCAAAATGGGACAGACAGACTTAACAGAATCCACATCACACCTCAATACACAGACAACAGGAAGCGACCGCTAGGGACAGACTGTCCGTCTCTGACATTGAAGTACAATACACATTATCATAAGTGTAAACACACAACCCATTTGACGCAATCCAAACCATATTCTCAGTGTCCATTAAGTATCTGTCTTTCACTCTCAGTGACAGTGAGTCCCGTCACAGGGATGAATGCTGGGAGGAGGGTGGTTTGAAGGGATATGGGGTATGGGAGGGGATTATATGCATTGTGAACTTTGAAGTATCTGCCATTTTTTAATTTGTTTTGCATATGTTGTATTGAAAATTAATAAATACATTTAAAAAATAAATAAACACCGGGGTTGTAGCTGCAGCTAGATGCCATATCCCCGTTATTTTTTCTCTCATAAAAGTGGTTCGAGTAGCAGGTTTGCCGCTGAGTCACATTTAGAAGCGGCGGGAGGGGTTCCCCCCCCCCCCACTTCGCTGCTTTCCGGTGGTTTTTGGGCTTACCTGGCGAATCAAGAATCCCAAAAACCATTCCGGCACTGGTGGCGGTTGGACACAGAGATGAGTGAAGGAAAGATGGCCTCCGCTCATCTCTATGCCCTAGGAGGATTGGAGCGACATCATGACATTACTTCTGGTTTCGGCCACATGTAAACAAGGCCATTTTTTTTTAACAAAAGATCAATTTTTTTTTGGTCTTTTGCTTTTAAGGGTATAGCTGAGATCTGGGTTCTTTTAGACCTCAGATCTTCTCATAAAGAGGACCTGTCATGCTGCATTGTTATTGCAAGGGATGTTTACATTCCTTGCGATAGCAATAAAAGTGATTAAAAAAAACTTTTTTAAAGGGACAGTAAAAAAAATTAAAAAAAATGCAATAAAGTAAATAAAATGTGCCCTCGTCCCCCCATGCTCTCGTGCAGTTTTGAACACATACGTAGGTTACGCCAACATACGTTAACGTTGATTGCACCTCACATATGAGGTATCACTGCAAATGTCTGGGTGAGAGCAATAATTCTACCACTAGACCTCCTCTGTAACTACAAACTAGTAACCTGTAAACATTTTTAAATGGGGATTTTCAAGTACCTAATGATTGTATTGCATGTATGGGGGTATAGGGATTTTTCTCTAGTGGTAAAGGATTTTTGCTGATTTTTTCGCTTATTTCCATTGTGCAGTTCAATGTCTTCACTGGTAAGTCGGCCATTTCTCTGACCTTCATGTACTATAACTAGACAGCTCCACAACATTCCACATATTTTTATTCATTTTTATGCTGCTTCTCTCTTGAAAGATCTGAATGAAATGAATAATTGAACAGAAAAAAAGGAATAAATAAATGATCAACGTGGATGTAGTGTTACATGTGATTTTTCCTTTAAGTTTTGGCAATAAATGAAGCTTTAATTAGTGTGAGATGATGAATGAAAATTACAGCAATGTTACTGCTAAATTTAATGATTTTTATTTAATCCTGGGCAATACATGCTTAACCGCTTGCCTACCGGCCACTTTCACCCCCTTTTCTGCCCAGGCCAATTTTCAGCTTTCAGCGCTGTCACATTTTGAATGACAATTGAGCAGTCATGCAACACTGTACCCATATGAAATTTCTATCATAGGGGTGTCAGTGGCAGTAGTAAGGAGATTGTAAAGGATTTTTTTTATTTGTTATACTTACCCGCTCTGTGTAATAGTTTTGCACAGAGCTGCCCCAAACCTCCCCTTTCTGGGTTTCCCTGCTGGCGTTCTTGGATCCTCCTCTTCTCCAGGTGCCCCAATAGCAAGTCGCTTGCTATTGGGGCATTCACGCTGGCTCAATACCGAACTTTACTGTCCTGCACCTCAACCCAGTAGAACACCTTTGGGATGAATTAGAGCGGAGACTGTGAGCCTGACCTTTCCGTTCAACATCAGTGCCTGACCTCACAAATGCGCTTCTGGAAGAATGGTCAAACATTCCCATAGACACACTCCTAAACCTTGTGGACGGCCTTCCCAGAAGAGTTGAAGATGTTATAGCTGCAAAGGGTGGGCCAACTCAATATTGAACCCAGGGCTGTCTTTAACACGGGGTGAAAGGGGTAGCTGCCCCGGGTCCAGTCATTGTTGTGGGGCCCAAAGCAGCTGCCCCCCCCTGAGCCCACACTGCCAGCAAATAGTTGATAAGTGGATTCAAGAGAGCCCAAGAAAATGTTTGCCCAGGGTCCAATCAAAATTAAAGACGGCCCTGATTGAACCCTACGGACTAAGACTGGGATGCCATTAAATTTCATGTGTGTGTAAAGGCAGGCGTTCCAATACTTTTGGTAATAAATAATAAAGTATAATGTACAAGGGAGAAGTAGCTGGGCCAGAAATCAGCAGCCCCCCCCTGTTTACAAAGAGTCCGGGTGTTAACGATAATTGCTACATTTAACGATTGGAAAATCTCCCCATTTTAAACAATAACCTGCTTTTTAATGAGACTTGTAGAGTTCTTCTATAATAATACATAAGGCCGCAATAATTACACCATATTAAATAAAGGCAATCTAAGCATTGGCTGCGAATGATGTGAAAATTTAAATCAACTGCCTTCCTCTCCGTTAATGTCTCCTTTTTATTTATGAGATTCTTATTTTCGATTAAAACAATACATCAAGTGTGCCTGTGAGAGTAATTAAATTGTGGTTGTATTGTTAGCCAGGAAAAGGGAACAACATTCTTATTATTCTCGGTGACGGTGCCATCCGTACTGGTGGGGGAACGTTGCGCTGTTTTCGCCTGGAGCCGCGTGCGAGGAAAAAAAGACATCAGTATAGTTTGGACGGGAATTAAATAACTGGGGGTAAAACACATAGCACAACAACATGAAATGAGCGTAGACGTATCTAATGAGCCTCAATGCTCATTTACATTAGCAAAGCTTTTATTTGTTTAAAGAGAACCCATGAGCACAAAAAGTTACATAGTTATATAATTAAACAGGTCTTAGTGCCAGGCCATTCATTTCAGCAACAATATTCTTATAAGTTTATATGTGTATTCCTCAGAGGCGTAACTAGAACCTTCAGGGCCCCAGTGCAAGAAACCATGAAGGCCCCCCGGACACCTGGCCGGGGCCCTTCCCTTCAAGCCTGGGGCTCTTCCCACTGATCCTGGGGCCCTTTACTCTCGTTGCAAGGCCCTTTATTACAGTCCTGCAGCGGGACCCTTTCACAAGTTCTGCAGTGGGCCCCCTTCCTGCCACCTTGGGGCCTCCCCACGGTGGTGGAATGCCAGGGCCTGGTTGCAAGTGTGACCTTTGCAATCCTGGAAGTTCACCCACTGGTGTGGGTAGTTTTTATTTTGTTGGTATTTTAATTGTATTATTATTTATCATTCTATTTTATTTTTTTACATCACTGATTATGACTCTGTCCATTCAAAAAAGGAAGGAGCTGGTAAATTACATATTTACCGACCCCTTCCTGGTTCTCTATTGTGACACATCCCCTGCAGCAGCCAGCAGGAGAGGGAAGGGAGCACAGTGGGGGGGGGGGGGGGGCAGCACAGTGGGAGGGCAGGGGGGACCAGGGGATCACACAGGGGGCCAGAGACAACAGAACACAGGAGAACTGGATAGGTGGAGTAGCCGGGGCAGCATACAGAGGAACTAATCTCCTCTATTTTCCTCCTGCACCTAGGAAAAAGGAGGACAGTGATTTCTCTACTTGCCGGCCCCGCCGCCCCTCCTATCCAGGTATACAGGGGAGCCGCACAGGCCCCCTAGAGCATAGGGCCCAGTTGCAATTTCAACCCCTGCAACCCCTGTAGTTACGCCCCTGGTATTCTTCATAGGGTTTGGGAATTAGGTACCCATACGTTTCGAACCCTACGTGGTGCGTGGGCCCTGCTTCCAACCCTGACCATTTAGAATTGCATTGTAGTAGCAGGTCAGAGGGACTTCATTTTTTAATTTCCCTTTTCTATTCCTATTCGATATATTTATATTGATTCTCTCTTTAACTCCTCCCTCCCTACGTTCTAAATTTGTTTCTATATTATGAGCGATTACCAGTTTAACTTTTGTAGTTAAAAAAGGCATACAATTGGCTGCATCTTTTAAACTGTTTATGTATCCTGCTAAAATTCTTAACAAAAATAATTAAAAGAAGATTATATATCCAACTATCCATAACCCTATTATTAAAAACACCCTTTCAATATGGGACAGAATGAAATCACAATACTCCAGTCCGCACACAACCCTCTTCTTTCATTTCGGAAGAATTCAGAATTTTACCCAGCTTGGGTATCCCCTACATCATTCCGCAACTGGACCACATTGGGGCTTACTCGATTGTATAACATGGTTTCTGTTTTTTTTATTATTTCCAGACTTATGCAAATCTTTTCTTCTACCTACCTCTGAACTATTTTGATTCCTGCAAATTAAAAAGTTCTATTCTCCACTTATGTCTTGAGATGTCCCACTGAATCAGTTTTCGCCCCTTTGAACGTATCTGCTATAAGGATCCTCATGCCAAAGGCCTAATTTCTCAATTATACTTACAATTACTTACTAAGCCCGAGGAAGGCCCCCCCGTGTATGTGGTCAAGCGGTAATCTGATTTGGGTCACTCTTTGGATAGCGCAGAATGGTCGGATATTTGGGTAATACCAAATCCTCTTCCACCAACATTGTTGCGATGGAAGCATCTAACAAGGTACTCATGCATTGGTATATGGTCCCCTCCAGAATAGCTAAATTTGCATCTCAACACTCGGCACTCTGCTTTCGCGGTTGTTCTGAGATTGGTGCTCATGTCATTTACATTCTTGGTGGCAATGTCCGATTGTCACTACATTCAGGGGAGAAGTCTTTGCGTTGGCCTCTGTGTTGTATAACGTGCTATTGCCACCCGACTCGGTAATAGCACCACTGAATGCTAAACCGGATCTTCTCACGCACAAACAGTTCAAACTCCGTATCCAACTCTTAACAGCTGCAAAGCAGACAATAGCCAAATCATGGAAATCCCCATCTTAAACTTCCTAGTGGTATTCCCGAGTGTGGCTCGGGGTTAAATTTCAGTGCCAAAAGCGGTAAGCCCGAGCCACACTCAGGGTACCGCTAGGAAGATCGCTGGATCCTCGAAGCGGATTTACTTACCTTGTCACCGGGATCCAGCGATGTATTGGCGGCGGATCTTCCTCCCAATCCTCTGTGTGCCCCGGCTTCCGTCTCCTGCGACGTGATGCTCGCAGGGGGGTGGAACCGGCGGCAAATTCAAATGTAAAACATACCAAACACACTGATACAATGCAAAATAAAAGAAATTCACATTAGTTTGCCCTCCAGTGCCCTTTCCTGCAGTTTTACTGTACTTTTTATGTATATATATGTGTATATATATATATATATATATATATATATGTGTGTTGGTTTGCGCAAAAGTTATTGCGTCTACTAACTACGGGAAAGATTTATGTCATTTTTATTGTTTTTTTTTTCTTCACTAGTATTGGCGGCGATCTGCGATTTTTAGCCGGACTGCGACATTGTGGCAGACAGATCAAACCCCTAACTGCCATTTTTGACACTTTGGGGGGACCAGTGACATTACTACAGTAATCAGTGCTAAAAATATGCACTGTTACTGTAATAAAGACACTGACAGGGAAGAGGTTAACAGTGTGGGTGATCAAGGGGTTAAATGTGAGCCTAGGGGAGTGATTCTAACTGTGGAGAGGTGTGGCTTCTGAAAGGACCATAGAGACCTGTGATCCTATATAGAAGGATCACATGAGCTCTATGATCATTCCAGGGGGTACTGCTGGTGTGTACTGTTGGCTGGTACTGCTGGTGGGTACTGCTGGCAGGTTCTGCTGGCTGGTACTGCTGGCTAGTACTGCTGGTGGGTACTGCTGGCGGGTTCTGCTGGCTGGTACCGCTGGTGGGTACTGCTGGCTGGTACTGCTGTTGTGTTTACAAGAGCTGACCATTCTTCTCTCTCAGCGGGGAGCGATCGCGGGTGGCAGGAGGCAATCCAAGCCGTCTGACCCGTGCATTGGCTTCCCCGCTGCTGAGCGGGCGCGGAAGCGCTCCGGCGGTGGCGCGCGCTCGCTCGTCCCCTAACTCCCTGCTCGTGACCGACGTAGACCTACGTTGGTTTGCGCAGGAGAGCCACATTGCCACAGTAAATAGGCGGCGGCTGGTCGGGAACCGGTTAAAGCAATGAATTACATTGCAATAAGCAAGCATTTTCCTGCCATCGGCTCCCAGTGCTGTCCATAAAAGGCAGTGACAAAGGACATGGGGGCAGGGCCGTGTCCATGGATGCAGCAGCGGGGCTTGGGAGCAAGCATACATGACTGCCTCCATGGGAAGAGGCTTCCTATGGGGGCACTGGACAGAGGGGAAGGGCCAGGAGCAATGGCAGGGGACCCGAAAAGAGGAGGTTCGGGGCCGCTCTGTGCAATTCCATTACACAGAGCAAGTAAGTATAGATAGGTTTGTTATTTTTTATTTTTTTATGTACCGTTACAATTACTCTAACATGTGACATAACACGTGTTAGAATAGTTATATTTAAGTTTTATCGCACCAAGAAGAATTAAATGAGCCCTTAAAAATGTGGTCCAATTAGGGAAAAAAAATGCTTCCTGATCCCCTAAGGCGACTGCATACTCTCTGCATCAACAAGCTGCAGTTTTATTTCTTATAAATATTAATAGTCAGTTTTATTTTGTACATTTAGAAACACATCCAGCCCTCTTCACAAGCAATTTACAGAGTTGGCTGGAACCGGGCTCCTGTGGAGAGACTATCCCACCCGTGACAGCATCGGATCCATAGCAGGAATAACAAGAAATCTCTATTTAGGGGAATTATTAAATGAATTAAAGAGGAACTTCACTCAAAAAGAGAAGACTTACTGATTGGCTTCTTCCCCCAGCCTCGAAGTTGGTTTCAGGGATTTTTGTTTTTTTGAAGGGGGGTGAGTACTTTTAACCACTTAGCGACTGCCCCATGTACATTTACTGAGGCAGGGTAGCCGATCTGCGCCAGATCATGTACCTAGTATGTGAGCTGGCACTTCTGGGTCTAGCGCGCGTGCGCACGCCGCCGCTGACCCGTTCCCGCTGTAATTGGACACAGCGAGACAGGACCTGCCGATCGTTTGAGACACAAGCAGAACGGCAATCGGCATGCGAGATGGGGGTTCTTACATGGGGATTCCCCATTTACCTTCCCCACTCACATGCAGATTGCCATTCTGCTTGTGAGTGGGGAAGGTAAATGAGGAATCCCCATGTAAGTGGGGAAGGTTTTGATCCTGTGTTCCTGCAAAGCCGGAACACGGATCTTTGCCTTTCCCTAGTCAAAGCACTTCCCCCCACAGTAAGTAAGCACAACATAGGCACACAGTTAACCCTTTAATTGCTCCTGATAGTAACCCCTTCCCAGCCAGTGTCATTAGTACAGTGAGATGTATGTGAGATGGGGGTTCTTACCATTTACCTTCCCCACTCACATTCAGATTGCCAGATTGCATGAGTCAACCATTTTCCATCTGCAGCAAGCGCATGTTGTGTCTAAAGGCCCGTACACACGTACCGATTGTCGGCCGTAAATATTCGGCCGACGACCGATCGGCCGATTGTAGGCTTGTTAGTATGATGCTTCCGACAGCCGACA
This sequence comes from Pelophylax lessonae, assembly GCF_965119305.1. NCBI lineage: Eukaryota > Metazoa > Chordata > Amphibia > Anura > Ranidae > Pelophylax > Pelophylax lessonae. Next base: position 219,022,898 of record NC_138777.1, on the reverse strand, counting down.
GCGCACTTTCGGCCCGAAAAGAATCTGATGTGCATGCTTTAAAATGTTTGTAGGCCAACACCAGAACGGCCGATTGGTCGCCAGTCAGAACAGAATTCGGCCGACTGGGCATGCTCAGGAAAAAAAAAAACACACGGAAAGTTAACCATCACATGACATCACTTCTGCAGTCTTTTGCAGTTTTCAACAGACACGACAGCCCTGGACAAAAGACGACCGATCGATCGTCGGTACGTGTGTACGGGGCATAATTCCTAGATTTGGACCTCAACACGAACCTGAAATTACCAATAAAGAGTGCACAACAAGTTTATTTTAATGCCCCACACCAATCCTCCGTAGATACATATACTCATCTCTCCTTCGCTCCTCCACCAGCCATCAGGAGCTAAGAGCATTGGCCAGTCAACAAGCATGAGTCAACCATTTTTCCATCTTCGGCTAAAAACAGCTTTCTTTGCCGTGATGACATTTGGAAAAACAAATCGGCTTCAACAAAGAGACACTGTATCACTGTATGACACAAAATGCTTTTGTTCTGAAAATTATTGAACAGAGTGACATTAGATGTATCTGTTTATAAGGATAATAAGTAGGTCTGCAGTTATAATTATTGATACTGGCCGGCAGAGAGGAGACAACGAAATTGAAAAATGACTCCTGCGATGAGATCGATACATGATGAAGAAATGCACTTTAATGTATGTAGTTAATGTTATTGGCCGGCAGATTGTACTCCGTCTGGCGGGTCCGTGATTCATTGCTGACATTTAGAGCCGGTGTAGCGTGAGAATTACCTACCCCGTGAGAATTACCTACCCCTCGTCACTTCCGGCCAGGAACAGCTGAGCAGCGCAGCAGTGCGCATGCTCACAGGGCCGGATACCTAAAGGGACGACAGAGGAGCTGACTAGTGCGCATGCGCACTAGTATGGAAATAGGACGGTGTACCGTGGAAAAAACCTACCCACGCGGCGGTTAAATAAAACAGCGGGGTTGCAATACGAATCATCTCCGCTCCTGTGGCTGTCACTTCCCTGATCTCGGCAAGTAAATATAAAAGCGGCTGGCGTCTCCGTGATTTATGTTTACATACACCCGCCGCCGCTTTTATATTTACTTGCCGAGAGCAGGGAAGTGACAGCCACAGGAGCGGAGTTGATTCGTATTGCAGCACAGTTGTTTTAATGTAACGGCTGCATTCCATACAGTGCCGTGAACCGGAAGTGACGAGGGGTAGGTTTTTCTCACGGGTAGGTAATTCTCACGGAACACCGGGATGTCAGGTGACCAGATTTCATCATGGTCCTATTTCTATCACTTGTATGATCTGCTGGCTGAAGTAAACCTGTGGCCATTAAATGATTAGGGAACCAACCTTTAGGCTTCTCTGCAAAACCCCCGAGGAGCCTGAGCGTTGCGACGCAGGGGGGTGGAACCGGCGGCAAATTCAAAAGTGTAAATTTACAAATGAGATGATAGAAAGCTGTGATCCTAACAGATTACACTGTATCCTCCCATTGCACCAGAGGATTTCACCTGGTGACTTTTCCAGTGCCCTGCCTGTGCTTTTCCTGTTCTTTGTGCCTCGAATTTTGAGAACGACCATGGCCTCCAAAAAGCGTTCTTTTAGCACAAAATCGCTTTTAGACGAACTGGAAAACAGCGACAGCGAAACAAAGTTACTTGAAGAACTGAGCGATAGCGATTTGTGGGAGAATCAGGTACGGAAAATGACGACAGCGACGATTCTGATGTCTCTTTCTGGCACATCGCTGCGTTGGAAATTCTGAAGAATCATTTTATATACTTCCCAAATTTCACAAACTATGTGCCAGAAAGGCATCAGAATTGTCGCTGTCGTCACTTTCCGTACCTGATGACCAATTTTCCCACTAATTTTCAGTTCTTCAAGCAACTCCGTTTCACTGTCGCTGTTTTCCAGTTTGTCTAAAAGCGCAATTGCGCAAAAAAAAAAACACTTTTTGGACACCATGGTCGTTCTCAATTTTCCAGGCACAAAGAACTGGAAAAGTCACCAGGTGAAATCCTGTGGTGAGATGGGATGATACAGTGTAATCCGTTAGGATCACAGCTTTCTATCATCTCATTTGTTGTATTTACATTTTTGAAATTGCCGCCGGTTCCACCCCCCCTGCGTCGCAACTCTCGCAGGGAAGGGAACCGGAAGACAGGTGCCGGCAACGGCCGAGCACACAGCAGGGAGAGAGTGTGAGGATGGCGGGGAGGACGGCAGGGGAGGACGACGGGGGAGGACAGCGGAAGGACGGTGGGGGATGACAGCGGGGGAGGATGATGGGAAAGGACGGCGGGGGATCGCAGGGGAAGGTGAGTTTTAAAATGTAAAAACAACAGATTTCCATGCAAAACAATGTACCGCTTTTAGCACAGAAATCCTGACATAATCAGACCGCCAGGGAGGTTAAATTCCAGTTTATTTACACTGCTCCAATACACAAGCACCTACAGCACTCAATTTAATCGCGGGCCAAATCAGCATTATGGTTGCCCTCAAAGGGCCAGTTGTATCTGTAAGACTAGATGTCCAGAGCACCCCACCCCTTACATCAGATGTCAAGAGCATCCCCCACCATCAGAAGTTAAGAGTCCCTCATCCTCCCTTACATCACAGTGTGCCCCCTTTACCTTGTGCTGCTGCCGGGAGGAAGCTGGGGTAGAGCTGGGAAGCAGAAGTACAGATTCTGGAGGAGGACAAGAAGAGGGCTGGAGTATACTGAATGCTAAGACCAAGGGAAGTGGAGAGGTGCTGTGGCTGCACAGAGAAGCGCAGGATCTGTAGGAGGAGTTCTCTGTCTTCCTGACTGCTGAGATAAGTAAGGGGAGGGGGGGTAGATAGGAGCCTCTCTGTCGCTGCATGGAGAAGTGCAGGATCTGGTGGAGGAGTTCTGTCCTCTCTGCTGCTGACTGCCGAGACAAAGTGGGGGCAACAATGAAGGGGTTTCCGCAGCTGCAGGAGAGGTGAGAGGGCCACATGAAATGGCTGGGGGGGGCGGATTCGGCCCCTGAGCCTTGTTTTTGACACGCGCAGTGGCGGCTGGTGCTCTGTGCCCCGAGCTCACCCTTTTTTGAAGCCTATTAGAGGCTCTGGCTCTAATCACGTGCTTCAAAAAAAATCCCCTATTGGAATCCATGCGTCCGGCGCCCTGCATGTAGATTAGGGCGCCGGACGCATGCGCCAACAGTGGACATGTGTGACCTACAGAAACAGACTAATAGTGTAGGCATTATCGTTATTCCGTTGTTACAGATACTTAGTCCTTGTCCTTATAGTCCTGCCTTTATCCCGCAGTTCAGTTTGCTGCAGCTACAATATATAGCACGTTTCTTTTTTAACCTCGATGTAACGTTTTTTTTTTTTTCCGGCCGTTAGGCTGATCCACCTTAGAAGCGCAGAACTACGAACAGCCATTACTGAGCCGCTAAACTGAACATATATCATCCTAACACAAGTCATGAGGGCCTGTATTCCGCCATCAGCACCTTCCCTCCGCGTATCCGCCATTGCCGAGGACATGCCGCTTTCTAATTTAACAGACGAACATCAATCCGGTTATAAAGGTTTAGTGCGGCACTCCGTAATGTCACTGTATTGTTTTGTCACTGCATTGTTTTTATACATAATGCTATTAATTTTACAGATGGAGAAACAGTGTTTATTTATTGGTGCATCCCTGCCAGGCCTTGATGTATTTTTGGCTGGCTCTTCTTATCGCTATAAATTGTTCTGCCTGAAATAGAGAGTCTTTTATTTTGTTTTATCTCCACGCTGCCATCTGATTCTAACATTGACTATCCATTGATGGCCTTTTTAACCCTTTACAGTGAAACTCCTCATATGCTTTTTATTTTGTAGACATTGAGATAGGTCACGACAGTGTACAGTGCTGAAAGCTTTCTAAATCAGTGCTGAATTGCCCTATTTAGGCTTAATTGTCTTGATTTAGCTCTTAAAGCGGCTCTTCAGTCATTTTTTTCCATCTATTAAATCTTCTACCCTTGTTGTTTTAACTTTGGATAGTAAAACATTTTTTTTCTGCCATTTAATACCTTATACAGTCCCCCTCCTCTTTCTTGTCTGGTCATTAGCCTAGGCTAATGACATCATGCATAGCTCGCTCTATCACGCTCGTGAGAGTTTGCCAGCAAGGGTGGAGGGATTAGTCATAGGAAAGCCAATGAGCTAGAGGGGGCCCGATGAGGGCGGAGACAACAGGAGACTGCAGAGATCTATGAGTATTCATCCAGAGAGGAGAAATGTGCGCAGGCAAGTAGTGGTGTGAGTGTGTCTGCCTTTATGTATGTATGTATATATATTGTAAGGGGTTGGTTCGGTAGCGGGTGTGGGTGACCCCCTTGGGTGGGTTTGTTACACAGAGAGACAGCCGAGGAGTGGTTGAAAACAACGGTCTATGGTTTATTCTTCCATTTTGCTGGAAACAAGTGCAAGCATCCAAACAGCATAAATCAAACAAACATAAAATAAACCCTGGCGTCTACCTTCACAACACAGGTGTACCTTCACACTATGGTGTCTGTACCTACTGCTGGGCAGACACTGCTGGTCATACAGCAGAAAACCAATAGTCTATTTGTTTTCTTTTCACACAGAAAAAATCAACACCACCTCACCTTCAGAAGTCTCTCAGCTCACTGCTTTCCTTAACGCACAAAGCCTCAGGATGCAGCAATCAGTAGTCATCCTCTGGATAACTTATAGAGGCCCTAATTGCCTCATTCTGAATAGCTGAAGCTTTCCAACATCCTTAAACCTTTCTGGCTACCTCTGCATCTGACACCTGATAGTAATTGGTGAATTGTCTAAACAAGGCAGAAATTGTTGACATTGTTGCAGATTTATTAAAAAAGAAAAACTGAAATATCACATGGTCCTAAGTATTCAGACCCTTTGCTCAGTATTTAGGAGAAGCCCCCTTTTGATCTAATATAGCCAGGAGTCTTTTTGGGAAAGATGCAACAAGTCTTTCACACCTGGATTTGGGGATCCTCTGCCATTCCTCCTTGCAGATCCTCTCCAGTTCTGTCAGGTTGGATGGTAAACGTTGGTGGACAGCCATTTTTAGGTCTCTCCAGAGATGCTCAATTGGGTTTAAGTCAGGGCTCTGGCTGGGCCATTCAAGAACAGTCACGGAGTTGTTGTGAAGCCACTCCTTCATTATTTTAGCTGTGTGCTTAGGGTCATTGTCTTGTTGGAAGGTAAACCTTCGGCCCAGTCTGAGGTCCAGAGCACTCTGGAGAAGGTTTTGTCCAGGATATCCCTGTACTTGGCCGCATTCATCTTTCCCTCGATTGCAACCAGTCATCCTGTCCCTGCAGCTGAAAAACACCCCCACAGCATGATGCTGCCACCACCATGCTTCACTGTTGGGACTGTATTGGACAGGTGATGAGCAGTGCCTGGTTTTCTCCACACATACTGCTTAGAATTAAGGCCAAAAAGTTCTATTTTGGTCTCATCAGACCAGAGAATCTTATTTCTCACCATCTTGGAGTCCTTCAGGTGTTTTTTTAGCAAACTCCATGCGGGCTTTCATGTGTCTTACACTGAGGAGAGGCTTCTGTCGGGCCACTCTGCCATAAAGCCCCGACTGGTGGAGGGCTGCAGTGATGGTTGACTTTCTACAACTTTCTCCCATCTCCTGACTGCATCTCTGGAACTCAGCCACAGTGATCTTTGGGTTCTTCTTTACCTCTCTCACCAAGGCTCTTCTCCCCCGATAGCTCAGTTTGGCCGGACGGCCAGCTCTAGGAAGGGTTCTGGTCGTCCCAAACGTCTTCCATTTGAGGATTATGGAGGCCACTGTGCTCTTAGGAACCTTAAGTGCAGCAGAAATCTTTTTGTAACCTTGGCCAGATCTGTGCCTTGCCACAATTCTGTCTCTGAGCTCTTCAGGCAGTTCATTTGACCTCATGATTCTCATTTGCTCTGACATGCATTGTGATCTGGAAGGTCTTATATAGACAGGTGTGTGGCTTTCCTAATCAAGTCCAATCAGTATAATCAAACACAGCTGGACTCAAATGAAGGTGTAGAACCATCTCAAGGATGATCAGATGAAATGGAAAGCACCTGAGTTAAATATATGAGTGTCACAGCAAAAGGTCTGAATACTTAGGACCATGTGATATTTCAGTTTTTCTTTTTTAATAAATCTGCAACAATGTCAACAATTCTGTGTTTTTCTGTCAGTATGGGGTGCTATGTGTACATTCATGAGAAAGAAAAATGAACTTAAATGATTTTAGCAAATGGCTGCAATATAACAAAGAGTGAAAAATTTAAGGGGGTCTGAATACTTTCCGTACCCACTGTATATATATATATGTGTGTGTGTGTGTGTATGTGTGTGAAACTCCTCATATGCTTCTATTTTGTAGATATAGAGTTAGGTCACGACAGTGTACAGTGCTGAAAGCTTTCTAAATCAGTGTTGAATTGCCCTATTTAGGCTTAATTGTCTTGATTAAGCTCTTAAAGCGGCTCTTCAGTCATTTTTTCCATCTATTAAATCTTCTACCCTTGTTGTTTTAACTTTCGATAGTAAAACATTGTTTTTCTGCCAGTAAATACCTTATACAGTCCCCTTCCTCTTTCTTGTCTGGCTATTAGCCTAGGTTAATGACATCATGCACAGCTCTCTCTCTCCCTCTCATGTGAGTTTGCCAGCAAGGGAGGAGGGATTAGTCATAGGAAAGCCAAGGAGCTGGAGGGGGCCCGATGAGGGCGGAGATAACAGGAGACTGCAGAGATCCGTGAGTATTCATCCAGAGAGGAGAAATGTGCAGGCAATCAGTGGTGTGAGTGTGTCGGCCTTTCTGTATGTATGTATATATATATACAGTATCTCACAAAAGTGAGTACACCCCTCACATTTTTGTAAATATTGTATTATATCTTGCCAACCCAGTTTGGCCTGACTATTCTGTTTGCTGGGTTTTCTAGATGTGTATATGTGAATATGCAAGTGAACAAGCCCCCAATAAATGCCGGGTCCTTCTGACATGCAGGAGCATGTGGTCTCCTTTGCGAGATCCCTGCTGGGTCTTCCAGGATTCTCAGGATCCTTGCTGGGTCCTCCAGAATTTTTCAGAAAATCCCTGCTGAGATTTCTAGAGTTCCCAGGACCTCCACTATACACCAGATTAGTTCCAGAGCACATACTCTGGCAGGAAAGGGCATTTAAGCACCAGCATTTGAAGCAGCTGGGGTGGTATCTTTTTGCCAGCAGTTGCCCATTTCTTCCCAACCTAGATTAACCTGACTGCTGTAATGCTTGCTGCCCTCCAAGACCCATGCTTGAACTTGATTACTTTCCTTTTTGTTGCCTACCATGACTTCTGCCTGGACTTGACTAATCTCTCATTTGCTGCCTGCTATGAACTCTGCCTGGACCTGACCACTCTCTTGTCTACTGCTTGCCTAGACCTTTGCCTGGACACACATTCTCTCTTGGTTACCACATTGTTAGCAATCTTTGCACCATAGCGCTTTTGTTCCAGCAACCCTTAGGTGGGGCCATCCTGGGGCCCATGACTTGATGTCAGTTTGCAGCCAACAAAACTGGGGACTGGCCCATCTCCACCATACCAACTGGTATCTTCACTCCACGCCCCATGTCACCTGCCAGGGGGCACCATAACAATTGCCTTCTGCCTTAAAGTTTCATGCTGTTGTATGCTCTCAGCAAAACAAAGCTTCTCCAGTCCCAGCTAAATTCATAGAGTGGTGTCCCCAATCTTTCATCTGCAGTCTCTGACTATCTCTTGTGTTATGTCTACAGTCTCTGAATATCCCCTGTACCATGTCTGTAGTCTTTGACATTCTCTTGTATCCTGTCCACAGTCTCTGACCATCTCTTGTATCCTGTCCACAGTCTCTGACCATCTCTTGTATCCTGTCCACAGTCTCTGACCATCTCTTGTATCCTGTCCATAGTCTCTGACCATCTCCTGTATTATGTCCATAGTCTTTGACCATCTCCTGTATCCTGTCCATAGTCTCTGACCATCTCCTGTATCATGTCCATAGTCTTTGACTATATCCTGTGGTGTATTTGTTGACTTTGACACAGAATGTTAACTTTGGAGATGTTGAAGGTCGCATCTGAGCTCTCCCATAACAATAAAGTTGACCACGACTGGCCTAAATTATCAATTCAAATTAAAAGCAGACAAGGAGACTTCCACTACACTGCTGTTAGTAATTTTGTTTGATAACAATAGCCTTCCGCCTATCAGTTTCATGCCCTTGTATGCTCTCAGCAAAACAGAGAGCTTCTCCAGTCCCAGCTAAATTCATGAAGTGGTGTCCCCAATCTTTCATCTGCAGTCTCTGACTATCTCTTGTGTTATGTCTACAGTCCCTGAATATCCCCTGTACCATGTCTGTAGTCTCTGACCATCTCTTGTATCCTGTTCACAGACTCTGACCATCTCTTCTATCATGTCCACAGTCTCTGACCATCTCCTGTATCATGTCCTTAGTCTTTGTCTAAATCCTGTGGTGTGTTTGTTGGCTTTGACACAGAATGGTAACTTTGGTGATGCTGAAGGCCGCACCTGAGCTCTCCCATAACAAAATAAAGTTTACTACCACTGGCCTAAATGATTAATTCAAATTATAAGCAGACAGAGACTTCCACCACACTGTTGTTGGTAAATTACGTTGATCCTACAAATCCAATTCTGGGGCCCATGACTTGATGCCAGTAGGCAGCCAACAAAACTGGAGACTGGTCTATCTCCATCAGGAGCTCTGGTGGTGAAGACTAACTGGTATCTTCACTCCACGCCTTGGGTGAGCCCATGTCACCTGCCAGGAGACACCATAACCATAGCCTTCCACCCATCAGTTTTATACCCTTGTCTGCTCTCAGCAAAACAAAGCTTCTCCAGTTCCAGCTAAATTCATGGAGTGGTGTCCTCAATCTTTTATCTGCAATCTCTGACTATCTCCTGTACCATGTCTTTAGTCCCTGACCATCTCTTGTATCCTGTTCACAGTCTCTGACCATCTCTTGTATCCTGTTCACAGTCTCCGACCATCTCTTGTATCCTGTCCATAGTCTCTGACCATCTCTTGTATCCTGTTCACAGTCTCTGACCATCTCCTGTATCCTGTTCACAGTCTCCGACCATATCTTGTATCCTGTTCACAATCTCTGACCATCTCTTGTATACCATTCACAGTATCTGACCATCTCTTGTATCCTGTTCACAGTCTCTGACCATCTCTTGTATCCTGTTCACAGTCTCTGACCATATCTTGTATCCTGTTCACAGTCTCCGACCATATCTTGTATCCTGTTCACAGTCTCCGACCATATCTTGTATCCTGTTCACAGTCTCCGACCATATCTTGTATCGTGTTCACAATCTCTGACCATATCTTGTATCCTGTTCACAATCTCTGACCATCTCTTGTATCCTGTTCACAGTCTCTGACCATCTCTTCTATCATGTCCACAGTCTCTGACCATCTCCTGTATGTCCTTAGTCTTTGTCTAAATCCTGTGGTGTGTTTGTTGGCTTTGACACAGAATGGTAACTTTGGTGATGCTGAAGGCCGCACCTGAGCTCTCCCATAACAAAATAAAGTTTACTACCACTGGCCTAAATGATTAATTCAAATTATAAGCAGACAGAGACTTCCACCACACTGTTGTTGGTAAATTACGTTGATCCTACAAATCCAATTCTGGGGCCCATGACTTGATGCCAGTAGGCAGCCAACAAAACTGGAGACTGGTCTATCTCCATCAGGAGCTCTGGTGAAGACCAACTGGTATCTCTTCACTCCACGCCTTGGGTGAGCCCATGTCACCTGCCAGGAGACACCATAACCATAGCCTTCCACCCATCAGTTTTATACCCTTGTCTGCTCTCAGCAAAACAAAGCTTCTCCAGTTCCAGCTACATTCATGGAGTGGTGTCCTCAATCTTTTATCTGCAATCTCTGACTATCTCCTGTACCATGTCTTTAGTCCCTGACCATCTCTTGTATTCTGTTCACAGTCTCTGACCATCTCTTGTATCCTGTTCACAGTCTCCGACCATCTCTTGTATCCTGTTCACAGTCTCTGACCATCTCTTGTATCCTGTTCACAGTCTCTGACCATCTCCTGTATCCTGTTCACAGTCTCCGACCATATCTTGTATCCTGTTCACAATCTCTGACCATCTCTTGTATACCATTCACAGTCTCTGACCATCTCTTGTATCCTGTTCACAGTCTCTGACCATATCTTGTATCCTGTTCACAGTCTCTGACCATGTCTTGTATCCTGTTCACAGTCTCTGACCATGTCTTGTATCCTGTTCACAGTCCCTGACCATATCTTGTATACCATTCACAGTTTCTGACCATCTCTTGTGTCCTGTCCACAGTCTCTGACCATTCCTTGTGTCCTGTCCACAGTCTCTGACCATGTCTTGTATCCTGTTCACAGTCTCTGACCATGTCTTGTATCCTGTTCACAGTCTCTGACCATCTCTTGTATCCTGTTCACAATCTCTGACCATCTCTTGTATACCTTTCACAGTTTCTGACCATCTCTTGTGTCCTGTCCACAGTCTCTGACCATTTCTTGCGTCCTGTCCACAGTCTCTGACCATGTCTTGTATCCTGTCCACAGTCCCTGACCATCTTCTGTATCACGGTCATAGTCTTTGACTATATCTTGTTGTATGTTTGTTGGCTTTGACACAAAATGTTACCCTTGGTGATGTTGAGGGCCGTGCCTGAACTGTCCCATAACAAGAAAGTTGACCACCACTGGCCTAAATAATCAATTTGAGTTATAAGCAGACAAGGAAACTTCCACTATACTGTTGGTGGTAAATTAAGTTGATCCTACAAATTAAATCCCCCCAAAAAAATGTTGATCCTAAGATCTGAACCAAGCAGTTGCCATGACATTGCCAATATAACCTCATCAAGACCCATTTAACTGAGGTGGCTAAGGTGGCATCTTGTTCTTGGGCGTTCCCAGTTGTGACTATGCAGATCTTGCTAAATGATAAGAACAAATGGCAGTGTTTAATAATGCAGCACACATCAACGTCTGCCAGAGACAAGTAGGCTGCACACAAGAGCCCTTACCATTGGAAAAAAAAAGCAGAAATATTGATTGAAATAAAGAGAAGTGTGAATTTCAGTGTCCACGTTCAATACATATTATATAGCTTCTTAGTCAGAGACAATCCCTCGCCAGGCGCTCAGCTCTCGTCAGGCACTTTCACAAATGTCAGATCGTGATCTTCACTTGATGAACACTTGTCTGTCTCATTTCTTTCATTTAGCCCGAGACTTAAGGGAATCCTGGGCGGAAAATGAAAAACCGACGGAGAGAGGGAGAGAAAAAAAAAAATCATTCGCATTCTGCGTTTCTGAATATCAGTAATTAGCTGCCTGCGCTAAACAAGAACCGAGAACACAGCAATGGTAATTAGGATGAAGAATGGGCTTGTTAGGAAGCTTTATCATTTTGTAATTAGAAATGCTATTGTGAGTTTTGGAATAAGAGTTACCTATACGGCCTTGCTCAGTAAACGAGTGCATGGCGTGGTAATCCATAGCAACCAACCAAAGTTTATTTTTTGGATTTCTGATACTCAAAATAGGATTTTAAGTGCAAAGGGTCACTTCAGTTTAAAATTCCCTTTTAAGTCAACAGTATCATTTTGCAAAAATCAGCATAAGGCCAGCCTTGAGCTCCAGGCCAGTGACTTTGCCTAGGCTGAGATGGAATCATCAGTCTACTGCAGGCTGGAGGCAGCATTTCCTCCCCCAGGGATCTAGTGCCAAAACAAGGTCATCTAGAGCCCCGGACGAACATGGAAAATTGCCCCCCCCCCAAGATGAATGATTATGTGTCAGCAAAAATCCCCCCCCCCCAAAAAAAAAAGTCCAGCACTAATCTGTATGCTCCCCCTAAGCATAAATCCCCCCTTCCTCCCAGTAAAAATCCACCCCTCTGCTGGAATCCCCCTCCTGGCACAAATCTTTGCTTCCCCAGCCCAAATCCTCTCTCTCCTATGGGTGTCCGCAAGTAGGAGCAAGGGGGGGCATCCCCCCCCCCTGGAATCACAACTTTCCCTTTCAAGTGGTTGTTAAAGCGGAGTTCCGGCCTCAAATACCTTTTTTAACTAAAAATACCCCTATAATACTAATCCATCGCCCTTTACAGAACCGCTATTCTCATACTTACAAGGTGTACAGTATTGTATTTTAGTCAAAATCTTACTTTTAAAAACGCTGTCTGGGCGCGGCTATCTTAGACGTGGGCATCTGAAGCAGCACTGTAATCTGCTGTGTCTTTCTTCCTGAGTCCAGGGAGTGTTCTGGGAGTTCTTCCTGATTCCAGCCTCCTGGTAGTGATGACAAACAGCTCCCAGGATGCAATGCACAGGCGGAAGTGATGTCGGTGGCCGTGGCCACAGAGGGGAGAGAAGGAGGAAGTACAATAAAAAATGCCCTGAAAATAAGGTAAGGGACCCCCGAAAAAAATTGAAAATGTCCAATTGTTGATCAGCATAGCAAGGACTCCAGGAATCACTAAAGTTGCAAAATAGGCCGGAACTCCACTTTAAGCCACTTTATACCATCTTGCCTGGTCTGTTTAATAATCCTGTGTATCTGTGTATGTGTTTTTAAAAAGCAAGTCTTTCTTTACCATTTTTCAGAGGGCCAAGCGCCGCTCACGTGACCCGTCGGCTCTCTCCTCTCCCCGTCTGACAGTTGCCTGCAACTGTGGATTCCTCACTGATGTCAGTTGGGAGGGGAGGGGGAGGGGAGGGGGAGGGGAGGGGGAGAAGAGGAGAGAGGCGGCGGGTGATGTGAGTGGCACTCTAAAAACTTGTAAAGAACGGCTTATTTTTATAAAACACAGACACAGGGGCACACAGGATTATTAAACAGACTGTAGACAGGATATGAAACTATTAATTAATCTTCAGCAGCAGGAGGGGAGGGAGGACGGGCACTGACACAGGAGCATATTGGCAGGGAGGGAGGGGGGAGAGAGGACAGAGGAAGACAGGTGAGCTGTGAGTGATGGAGGCACATAAACTGACCACAGTGTCAGGGCTCAGCAGCCATGATATGCCGTGGTCAGTTTTACAGAGGGGAGGACATAGCCAGGCAGGATCAGCCAGGTATTTTAGGTGATAGAAGGGGTCAAATTACACAGCAAAGCACTGTGCTGTATAATATGCTTTAAGGCCCCGTTCACACAGGGGCGATCCGACTTTGGGGGGCGAGCAGCGTGCCGCGACCTCGGAGCGGCCGGCACGGACTTCATAACATTGAAGTCTATAGCGGTCGCCTCCGGGTCACCCCAAAGAAGCTCCGGACCCTTTTTCTAAGTCGGAGCGACTTGTGTCGCTCCTATTAGAACGGGTCCGCAGCTTCCCTATGGAAGGCGACCTACGGCGACCTGTGAGGTGACCAGGTCGCCTCACAGGTCGCCTTAGTGTGAACGGGGACTAAGGGAACGGGATCAATTATTTATTTATTTTTTAAGGTTAACAAATGCTTTGAAAATAAATGCTGCTCAAAATAAGTATAATGACTAAGGCCCTCCCCTTCATGACATTGTTAAAAAAAGGGGCGGGGCATGGGTGACCTTAAGATGATGCCCCCCTCCCCCTGAAAAAAGTTCTCCCCCAGCACAAATCCTCTATCCCTTTAATTTCCCCTCCGAGCCCAAGCCCAACTCTAAATCCCTGCTTCCTAGCACAAATACCCCCCATCATCCCTACTAGCACAAATACCGCCCCCCTTCTCAAAAAAAAAAAAAAAAACAACTCTAAACTTAGCACAAATCCCCCCCCACCATATTACCCTTTCTAGCACAAACTCCCCACATCCCCCCTTTTAGCACAAATCCTCTTCACACATCCCCCCTCCCAACACAAATCTCCCCAAATCAATGCTTCTAGCACACCTCACCAAATATCCCCTCCTAGAACAATTCATCGGCACGCTCCCACCCCCGCTGGTCAATGGGGAACACAGCTGACCGTTCTTCTCCCTGGAATGATAACAGAGCTCCTGTGATCCTTCTATATAGGAATCTATGATCATTTCACAAGCCACGCCCCCCACAGTTAGAGTCACTCCCCTAGGCTCACATTTAAACCTTTGATCACCCACAATGTTAACCCCTTCCCTGCCAATGTCATTATTACAGTAGCAGTGCATATTTTTTGCACTGATTACTGTAGTAATGTCACTGGTCCCCCCAAAAGTGTCAAAAATGTCAGCTAGGGGTCCGATCTGTCCGCCGCAATGTCGCAGTCCTGCAAAAAATCGCAGCTCACTGCCATTACTAGTAAAAAAAAAAAAAACAATACAAATTACATAAATTTTTCCCGTAGTTAGTAGACATAATAACTTTTGCACAAACCAATCAAAATACGCTTATTGCGATTTTTTTTTTTTTTACCAAAAATATGTAGCAGAAAACAAATTGTGTGGCCATCATTATTTTCCAGCACTGCCTTAACCCTCTTGGGCTTGAAGTTCACCAGAGCTCCGGCGGCACGCGCTTACCCCCAGGAGCGCTCCCGCGAACCGCCGTACCTGTATCTCTGCGGCAGCAAGTGGTTACGTTTCCACATCCTTCTCAGAATTTACAAAACATTTCAAATGATTATTTCCATTCTCCTCCTGTAGAAGTTATAGATATTTTCTCAGACTACACTCTCACATAAATTAAAATATGATAAAACACGGAGTATTTCTGTCAGGGTAAAGTAACTTTTATGCATGTTGGCAAATGTAATAAAATTGCACTTTGCTGTTGATTCTAGAAAGCAGGGGCGTATATAATGTCTGCGCTATTTACTGTTTACAACTCCAGAAACAAATCTTACATCCACGCTTTTAAATCTTTTATTCTTTTTATTTATTCATTCTTTTTTTTTTTTTTTTATTTCTCTCCTTTCTCTCCATCCGGAGGAGATCAAACTAATTGGTATTAAAATGAAAAAAACAAATCACTATTGTAGACGGGATTTTATGACGCCTGACACAAAAAAAAAAAAAAAAACGTTCACTCTTTAAAGACAATTTGGAAACACGGCCATAAAAATAAATGAAATCCTTAAATATCACAATAAAAGGATATTTATGATTGGTTAAAAATGGTAGCTCGCAGCTGACGATAAAACACGGTCTTGTGATCGCTTTGACGAACGCGGGCCCCTCCGTACCATGACGGTTTTGTATTTTTCGGTTGAAACAGTCGGCTCTTTTTTTCTTTGGGCCGGGATTTAATGTTCCTGAGAAGAATGGGAAAGAATGCAGCGATACAATACAAGCAACTTTTCTCTACGGTGAATGGGAAAAAAATGGCCGCTTGGAGCTGTGGGGATCCGGTACAGCGACTGCAAAGCAATGGCGCAGGAGGCGGATTGTAGCAAAAGCATTTTTTGGGTTTAACTGTGAACTTCCAGCAAGGACACCTCGGTCCTGGACCTACATAACTTACTAGCGTTAGATTAACCAATTCAGCCCCAAAGGGTTTACCCCCTTTTCATAACTATGGTTACTATGCATTACTTTTTGCCCCGAGCCCACCCTTTTTTGAAGCCTATTAGAGCCTCTGGCTCTAATCAGGTGCTTAAAAAAAAAAAAAAAAAAAACCTCATTGGAATCCATATGTCCGGCACCCTGCATGTAGATTAGGGGGCCGGACGCATGGATGGGGGGACGGCACCCCTGTGCTCCTAACGAGGATTTACTGCGGCAGTCAGCCGCTCCTGGGCAAAGCAATGTACTACGTCGCTCGCCCAGGAGCCTGTGGGGGGCGAGCACGCACCGCCAGAGGCGCGTTCCCGCCCCCACTCATTCACTGACAGCCCCGGCGCGTGTGTCCGGCGGCTCCGATGTCTGCAGGCCACTCACGATCTCCCGCAGGAGAGGGAGAAGGATGGACGGCTGATGTAAACACAGCCGTCTGTCATTCTCCCTGATGTAAGCACAGAGGCTATGCGATCCTGCTATATAGGATCGTATGTCTCTGTGGTTACATCACAAGCCACGCCCCCCACAGTTAGAATCACGCCCCTAGGGATACATTTAACCCACTGAGGACCAATAAAATGAATCCCTTCCCTGCCGGTGTCATTTTTACAGTAACAGTGCATATTTTTGGCACTGATTATTGTAGTAATGTCACTGGTACTCCCAAAAGTGTCAAAAATGGGTTCCATCTGTCCGCCGCAATGTCGCAGTCCCACAAAAAAAAATCGCAGATCGCCGCCATTACTAGTTAAAAAAAAAGAACCAATAAAATGACACAAATCTTTCCCGTAGTTAGTAAATGCAATAACTTTTGCGCAAACCAATCAAAATACGCTTATTGCAATTTTTTTTTACCAAAAATATGTAGCAGAAAACAAATTGGCCTAAAACGTTAAAAATTTTGATTTTTACATTTTTTTTTTTTAGAATTTCATATAGCAGAATGTGAAAAATATTGTAATTTTTTCAAAATTGTCGCTGTTTTTTTGTTTATAGCGCAAAAAATAAAAATCGCACAGGTGATCAAATACCACCAAAAGAAAGCTCTATTTGTGGGAAAAATAGGACGTCAATTTCAATGTACAGCGTCGCACGACCGCGCAATTGTCTGTTAAAATCACGCAGTGCCAAAACGCAAAATAGGGCCTGGCCTTTGAGCAGCCAAATCCTCCGAGGCTAAAGTGGTTAAACCAGCGGTCTTCAAACTCTCTAAACAAAGGGCCAGTTTACTGTCCTTAAAGCGGAGTTCTGGCCACAAAATCGACATAATCTATTTTGTGGCCATCCGCTTGCTTTTCTTCCCCTGAAAAGGAATTGGATAGTTAGGATTTTTTTTTTTTTACTTACCTTGTAATTGTAGAAAGAAATACTCACCTTTCTTCCACTTCCTCCCTCGGCGGCCGCGGCCCGCACCGTCACTTCCGGTTTGCAATGATTCCTGGGAGCTGAACGTCATTGCTCCCAGGAATCAATGCAACGGCACCGACCCCGCTCGTCACTTCCGGTGCGACGCCGCATTCCCTGCTAAGCAGCTTCTGGGCATGCCCAGAAGCTGTGGAGGAATGCGGCGCGGCGCTGGAAGTGACGAAAGGGGACGGCGCAGGCGCATTCTGGGAGAAGAAGACACGGAAGAGGACGCAGAAGAGGATCGCGCCGGCTTCAGCTGCCCACAACAGAGATGGCAACGCTGGAGAAGAAATTTTAAAAGTGAGTATTTCTTCTTGCAGGTAAGTGTGAACCGGGACAGATCAGAGGCTAGCCATTGTGGAATGTACTAGCCCTGACTGTCCCGGGGGTATGTTCATTGAAATTTTGTTTTTGTGTCCGGAACTCCGCTTTAAGACTTTAGGGGGCCAGACTCTAGCCAGTGGGAGTAGAGAATTCCCCATTATCGGTTTTAGTGAAAGTAATAGTGCCCTGTTATTGGTATCAGTGGTAATAATAGTGCCCTGTTATTGGTATCAGTGGTAATAATAGTGCCCTGTTATTGGTATCAGTGGTAATAATAGTGCCCTGTTATTGGTATCAGTGGTAATAATAGTGCCCTGTTATTGGTATCAGTGGTAATAATAGTGCCCCCCCATTGTTGATAACGGTGGGAGAAATAGCAACCCATCAATGGTGTCAATGGGAGGAATAGCTTCTCATCATTGGTGTCAATGGGAGGAATGGTGCCCTATCATTAGTGGCAGTTGTAGATGGAATAGTGCTCCAAGGGCCAGATAGAGGCAAGAAAGGGCCACATCTTGCCCCAGGGCCGCAGTTTGGAGACCACTGGTTTAAACAGA
Source organism: Pelophylax lessonae (assembly GCF_965119305.1). Taxonomy (NCBI): domain Eukaryota; kingdom Metazoa; phylum Chordata; class Amphibia; order Anura; family Ranidae; genus Pelophylax; species Pelophylax lessonae. The sequence continues at coordinate 219,005,021 of NC_138777.1, read as the reverse complement.
CCCTGTCACTTTACCTATCCAGGGCTAAAAAAAAGTTTTGGCTCTAGATTCTTTTTAATTATCTTCTGTGGGCTTGTAGCAAACACTTCTCTTATGATGTGATATTTGTCCCATCGCTGACGCCACCTCCGTATACCCAGAATATATACCATGAATCTAGGCCAGGCTAAAAACATATATTATCCCTCCTCTTCTCTCTGGAGTCCATTCCTATGCGGCTGTAATTAGGAATACACAAAGCAAACACACATCTGCCTTCTAATATTAGTATTCATGGCTCCGCACACACATTCAGCACTGTATTCTGATGATTTATTGACTACCCTTAAGCAAAATGCCACCGCTTATTATTTTCTGAAGACGATCCGTGTCAGATGAAGTTTGCATAATGGCACTTTTTAGCAAAGTTTGAAAGTTAAAAAAAGGGCAATATCTTATTATCCTATGATGATTTTACATGAATTGTGCGTTTTTTTTTTCTTTCTTTCTTAACAACTTCTGGACCGGAAGGTTTTCCCCCCTTAACGACCAGGCCATTTTTTGTGATTCGGCACTGCGTTAGTTTAACGGACAATTGCGCGGTCGTGCGACACTGTGCCCAAAAAAAAATTGATGTCCTTTTTTCCCACAAACAGAGCTTTCTTTTGGTGGTATTTGATCACCTGTGCGAGTTTATTTTTTTGCACTATAAACAAAAAAATTGCGACAATTCTGAAAAAAAAAATATATATATATTTTTCACATTCTGCTATATAACATTCCCAAAAAAAACCTTAAAAATCAAATATTTTCATTCTTTTAGGCCAATTTGCTTTCTGCTACATATTTTTGGTAAAAAAATAAAAAAAAATCTCAACAAGCATAAGTTATCGCTTCTACTAACTACGGGAAAGATTTATGTCATTTTTATTGTTTTTTTTTTTACTAGTAATGGCGGCGATCTGCGATTTTTAGCGGGACTGCGACATTGCAGCGGACAGATCAGGTCCCTAACTGACATTTTTGACACTTTTGGGGGTACCAGTGACATTACTACAGTAATCAATGCTAAAAATATACACTGTTACTGTAGTAATGACACTGGCAGGGAAGGGGTTAATACTGTGGGTGATCAAGAGGTTAAATGTGGGCCTAGGGGAGTGATTCTAACTGTGGGGGGCGTGGCTTCTGAAATGATCATAGAGACATGTGATCCTATATAGAAGGATCACAGGGGCTCTGTGATCATTTCAGGGAGAAGAACGGTCAGCTGTGTTTACAACAACTGACCGTCCTTCTCTCTCAGCGGGGAGCGATCGCGGGTGTCAGGCGGCAATCGGAGCCGCCTGTCACATGCATCGGAGTCCCAGCTGCCGAGTGGGGGCAGGAGCGCGCCGCCGGTGGCACGCGCTCACCCCTTAGCTCCCTGATCGTGACCGACGTAGCCCTACGTCGCTTTGCCTGGGAGAGCCACACTGCAGCAGTAAATACACGGCGTGTGGTCGGCAACCGGTTAAGCCAAATAAGGCTTATAAAGGAGAATAAAATATTAAAAGGAAATTATTTTTTACATTTTTGACCGAGCACAAAGGAACCAAAACCACTTCACGGAGATCAGCTTACCTGCTCTGGATTATTGAACAGGCATCATTTAGTGGTGCATTTATAATATATTTGCATAGCTATTCATCTATTAAAACTGTATGCTAATTTGTTGTTTGCGAATGGGGCAAAATCGAATGTTATCAGACTTTATTCTTTGCAAATCAAATGTTATTCATTGAAACAAAAATGTGAATGGGGGAAATAATACAATACGGCCACTAGATGGAACTGAAGAGCATTCTTATTTTTCTATGATACGCAGCTGAAAAAAAAAAAAAAAAAAACGTGAATGGGGAAAATACAGCTTTTTGGCCACTAGATGGTGCAGAGTACCATAGGAAAATAAGTATGCTCCTCAGATCCAACTAGTGGCCATTATTCAGTCATTATGGCCACTAGATGGTGCTGCATATCATAAAAAATAAATATGCTCCTCAGCTCCACCCACTAGCCATAAGGCTGTCATTACGGCCACTACATGGTGTTGGATATCCTAGGACATAAGTACACCCCTGCTCCCTCTAGTGGCCATAATGCATTCAATATGGCCACTAGATTGTTCTGTGTATCAGAGGAAATCAGTGCACTCCTCCACTCCATCTAGTGGTCATAATGCAATTGTTATCGTCCCTAGATTGTGATGCTTATCATAGGAAATAAGTATGCTCCTCAGCTCCACCTAATGGCTGTAATGTGGCTATTACAACCACTGGACGGGGACACATATAATAGGAAATAAGTATGCTCCTTAGCTCTGTCCAATGTCCATAATGCAGTTATCATGGCCACTATATAGTGCTACCTATTGTGAAAAATAAATATGCTCCTCAGCTCCCATTTGGTGACCATAATGTGATTATTGCTGCCACTAGATGGTGCTGTGTATCATAGGAAATAATTATGCTCCTCAGCTCCATCTAGTGGCCATAATGTGATTATTGCTGCCACTAGGTGGTGCTGTGTATCATAGGAAAGGAGTTTGCTCCTCAGCTCCATCTAATGGCAATAATGTGATTATTGCAGCCACTAGATGGTGCTCTGTATCATAGGAAATAAATATGCTCCTCGGCTCCATATAGTGGCTATAATGTGAATATTGCAGCCACTAGATGGTGCTGTGTATCATAGGAAATGAGTTTGCTCCTTAGCTCCATCTAATGGCCATAATGTGATTATTGCAGCCACTAGATGGTGCTCTGTATCATAGGAAATAAATATGCTACTCAGCTCCATCTAGTGACCAAAATGTGATTATTGCTGCCACTAGATGGAGCTGTGTATCAAAGGAAATAAGTATGCTCCTCGGATCCAACTAGTGCCCATTATTCAGTTATTATGGCTGTTAGATGGTGCTGCATATCATAGAAAATAAATATGCTTCTCAGCTCCATCCACTAGCCATAACGCTGGCATTACATCTACTACATGGTGTTGGATATCCTAGGAAATAAGTACCCCTGCTCCATCTAGTGGCCATAATGCATGTAATATGGCCAGTAGATGGTTCTGTGTATCAGAGGAAATAAGTGCACTCCTCCGCTCCATCTAGTGGACATAATGCAATTGTTATGGTACCTAGATTGTGACGCATATCATAGGAAATAAGTATGCTCCTCAGCTCCACCTAATGGCTGTAATGTGGCTATTACAGCCACTGGACAGGGACACATATAATAGGAAATAAGTATGCTCCTTAGCTCTGTTCAATGTCCATAATGCAGTTATCATGGCCACTATATAGTGCTGCCTATTGTGAAAAGTAAATATGCTCCTCAGCTCCATCTAGTGGCCATAATGTGAACATTGCTGCCACTAGATGGTGCTGTGTATCATAGGAAATAAGTGTGCTTCTCAGCTCCATCTAGTGGCCATAATGTGATTGTTGCTGCCACTAAAAGGCGCTGTGTATCATAGGAAATAAGTATGCTCCTCAGCTCCATCTAGTGGCCATAATGTGGTTATTATTGGCTACTAGATGGTGCTGCATATATATAGGAAAAAAGTATGCTCCTCAGCTCGATCTAGTTGTCATAATACAGTATTTCCCCATTCACATTATTTTTCAATAAGCTGCAAAGAATATATCCTGCAAACATTTGATTTTTTCCCATTCACACATGGTATTTATCCATCAAAACTGCATGTTAGTTCTATGTGAGTGGGGCAAAATCAAATATATTCTGTAAATCGATTGTTAGTAATTGAAAAAAAAGCAGGGTGAATGGGGGATAATACTGCATTATTGCTACTAAATTGCGCTACACATCATTGGAAATAAGTGTGTTCCTCAGCTTTATCTGGTGGCTTTAATGCAGTTATTATGGCTAATAGATGGTGCTATGTAACATGGAAGATAATGATGCTCCTCATCTCCATCTAGTGGTCATAATGCAATTATAATGGCCAACAGATGGAACTGTGTATCATAGAAAATAAATATGCTCCTCAGCTCCATATAAAGGCCATATTCTGGTTATTATGGCCCCTAGATGGTGCTGCCTATCATGGGAGATAATTATGCTCTTCATCTCCATCTAGTGGCCATAAGCAGTATTTTTTACCTTTCACATTTTTTTTTATAATGAATAACCTTTGATTTGCAAAGAACATAGCCTGAGAACATTTGATTTTTTTTTTCCCATTCACATAAAACAAATTCACAAGCTATTCATCCATCAAAACTGCATGTAAATTAGTTCTTTGTGAGTGGGGCAAAATCAAATATATTCTGTAAATCGATTGTTAGTTTTTGAAAAAAAAAGCAGTGTTAATGGCGGAAAATACTGCATTATGACCACTAAATGGCGCTACACATCATTGGAAATAAGTATGTTTCTTAGCTTTATCTGGTGGCTATAATGCAGTTATTATGGCTAATGGGTGGTGCTATGTATAATGAAAGACAATGATGCTCCTCATCGCCATCTAGTGGTCATAATGCAATTATTATGGCCAACAGATGGAGCTGTGTATCATAGAAAATAAATATGCTCCTCAGCTCCATCTAAAGGTTATACTGGTTATTGGCCTATCATGGGAGATAATTATGCTCTTCATCTCCATCTAGTGGCCATAAGCAGTATTTTTTACCTTTCACATTATTTTTTATAATGAATAACCTTTGATTTGCAGAGGATATAGTCTGAGAATCTTTGATTTTGCCCCATTCACACAACGAATGTACAGGCCATTTCATTGGGCGCACGGTTTTGCAAATTTTTAATAAATACATTTTTATTAAACACAGCTGGAAGATAATGATTTTCCTCATCGCCATCTAGTGGCCATATGCATTTATTATGGCCAACAGATGGAGCTGTGTATCATAGAAAATAAATATGCTCCTCAGCTCCATCTAAAGGTTATACTGGTTATTGGCCTATCATGGGAGATAATTATGCTCTTCATCTCCATCTAGTGGCCATAAGCAGTATTTTTTACCTTTCACATTATTTTTTATAATGAATAACCTTTGATTTGCAGAGGATATAGTCTGAGAATCTTTGATTTTGCCCCATTCACACAACGAATGTACAGGCCATTTCATTGGGCGCACAGTTTTGCAACTTTTTAATAAATACATTTTTATTAAACCCAGCTGGGAGATAATGATGCTCCTCATCGCCATCTAGTGGCCATAATGCAATTATTATGGCCAACAGATGGAGCTGTGTGTCATAGAAAATAAATATGCTCCTCAGCTCCATCTAAAGGCTATATTCTGGTTATTGGCCTATCATGGGGGATAATTATGCTCTTCATCTCCATCTAGTGGCCATAAGCAGTATTTTTTACCTTTCACATTATTTTTTATAATAAATAACCTTTGATTTGCAGAGGATATAGCCTGAGAATCTTTGATTTTGCCCCATTCACACAACGAATGTACAGGCCATTTCATTGGCGCACGGTTTTGAAAATTTTTAATAAATACATTTTTATTAACTGCTTGCCAACCGCCTCAAGTAAATTTACTGCGGCGGTCAGCCCCTCACAGGCAGAGTGACGTTAATTAACGTCACTAGCCTGGGAGGGTCTGGGGAGCGAGTGCGCGCCGCCGGAGGCGCGCTCCCGCTCTCGCGCGGTCACGGACCTCCCCCGCGCGTGTGACCGGCGGACCCGATGTCCGCCGGTCACTCGGCGATCGTCGGGGGAGAGGGAGAAAGTCAGGCAGCTTGTGTAAACAAGCTGCCTGTCATTCTCCTCGGTGTAAAAACACTGATCATACGGTTCTATTATGTAGAACCGTTGATCAGTGTCCTTACACCTCAAGTCACAGCCAATCACAGTAAGAATCACGCCCCTAGGGACACACACAGCCCCTCCCTCTCAAATAAAGTTAACCCCTTCACTACCAGTGTATTTTTACAGTAACAGTGCATATTTATAGCACTGATTACTGTAGAAATGTCACTGGTAACCCCAAAAGTGTCAAAAATGTCAGTCAAGGGTCCGATCTGTCCGCCCCAATGTCGCAGTACCGCAAAAAAAAATCGCAGATCGCCGCCATTACGCGTTAAAAAAAAACAACAAAAATGACAAAAATCTTTCCCTTTGTTAGTAAACGCGATAACTTTTGCGCAAACCAATAAAAATACGCTTTTTGCGATTTTTTTTACCAAACATAGGTAGCATAAAACAAATTGGCTGAAAATGTTAAAAAATTTAGATTTTTACATTTTTTTGGGGGGAATTTCATATAAAAAAATGTGAAAAATATTGTTATTTTTGCAAAATTGACGCTCTTTTTTTGTTTATAGCGCGTGATCAAAAAATCGCACAGGTGATCAAATACCATCAAAAGAAAGCTCTGTTTGTGGCAAAAAAAGGACATCAAATTTGTTTAGGTACAGCGTCGCACGACCGCGCAATTGTCCGTTAAAGTCACGCAGTGCCGAATCGCAAAATACCCCCTGGTCGTTTAGCAGCCAAATCCTCCGGGGCTTAAGTGGTTAAACACAGCTGGAAGATTATGATGCTCCTCATCGCCATCTAGTGGCCATAATGCAATTATTATGGCCAACAGATGGAGCTGTGTATCATAGAAAATAAATATGCTCCTCAGCTCCATCTAAAGGCCATATTCTGGTTATTGGCCTATCATTGGGGCTTAATTATGCTCTTCATCTCCATCTAGTGGCCATAAGCAGTATTTTTACCTTTCACATTATTTTTTATAACGAATAACCTTTGATTTGCAGAGAAAATAGGAAATTGCATCTGGAAAGAGAACCCAAAGGCACCACATCCCAATTGTAGAAATAGGAAAAAAACTCAACCACCCATAGGTCATAGAGGAAGAGATGATTGGGTTGGGGATTTTTAAGGTGCCAATAAAACAATAAAGATTTATATAAAAATACAAAGTTTTATTGTTATATTTAAAATAACACGGATATGAAAGACATATACTACACATATAATATTAAAATCAATTTATAAGCTGCGTATACACTCAGTTCAGAGGCAAAATATATATACTGGTATCACGGAGTAGCAATCGCCAACCCAATTTTCTCTTCCTCCATGACCTATGGGTGGTTGAGGTTTTTTCCTATTTGGTTTGCAGAGGATATAGCAACATTTGATTTTGCCCCATTCACACAACTAATGTACAGGCCATTCCAATGGGAGAACAGTTTTGCAAATTTTTAATAAATACATTTTTATTAAATACAGCTTTTAGCATTTGGCATCCGCAAAAGCAAACTACTGTTTGGTAAAGACTTCTGAAGGCTCAGAATATTATATTGAACAATTATTATTATTTTACAGTCTAACCAGAAATAAAGAACCAGCAGGGCCTTTTCACTTTATATAGTTATTATACTCCGTCTTCTATTTTGCCCGGAGTTCTCTTTTAATGCAATTCTCTGTGTGACAAACGAACAATGGGTTCAATACAAAGTAATGTGTTCCGCCGGCAGCCTGGCCAAACAACACAAATTTACCCGGACAATCCAAAATTGCAAATTTACGACGTAAATTAAGCCGCCAGGTTGGAAAGTTCAGATTGAAGGGGAGAAAAAAAAAAGTTTCTTCTTTGGCTGCGAATAAGTATGTAAATCCCCCGACTCTCCTGCAAGTAGGTACTTAATTAAAGATGCAAAGCTACTGGAAAGTTATTATGAAAAGAAACTAGCTCACACAGGATTAATCCTATTCCTTCCCACACAAGCACAAAATTACAGAGATAGTTATCGGACTGATGAAATGGTTTTGGGTTCTTTCATTCTAATTGGTTAGTTCCCCCTCCCCCCCAAGTCCTGGCATATAAATAGGAAACTATTGGCATAACCCAGGAGTGGTTCTGCTTACGTAATGTCTATTTTCTTGTAGAAAAACATCCAAGTACATTGAGTTTTCATGGAACGCCTAATCAGAGTTACATTTACAATGTTTACAGCAGTTTTCAGATGTTCCCATTTCTTAATTTTTGCTGTATCATATTTCCATTGCTATATTTCATATATAGCTGTGATAAGAGAGTACATTGCTTTTAAAGCTGAACTCCAGGCTGATACAAGACTTAAAGTGTAAGTAAACCCTTCTATTGTTTTCAGCCAAGGAAGCTGCCATCTTGGCCTCTGTTTAATATTCAGCTGCTATGATACTGCTGATCAGTTATGACACCAGCCATTGGATGGTTTGACAGTTTAGTTGACAGCACAAGCAAATGTGACAGTTAGCAATCCCAGCATGCCGGTAATGCAACTGTTTTCTGAACCCGTTAAATCGATGGGTTTACTTCCGCTTTAACCACTTAAGATTTTACCCCCTTCCTGACCAGGGCCTATTTTGCGATTCGGCACTGCATTGCTTTAACGGACAATTGCGCGGTCGTGCAACGCTGTACCTAAACAAATTTCATGTCCTTTTTTTCCCACAAACAGAGCTTTCTTTTGGTGGTATTTGATCACCTGTGCGATTTTTTTGATCATGCGCTATAAACAAAAAAATAGCGTCAATTTTTTTCACATTTTTTTATATGAAATTCCCCAAAAAAAGAAATGTAAAAATCTAATTTTTTTAACATTTTAGGCCAATTTGTTTTCTGCTACATATGTTTGGTAAAAAAAATCGCAAAAAGCGTATTTTGATCGGTTTGCGCAAAAGTTATTGCGTTTACTAACTAAGGGAAAGATTTTTGTCATTTTTGTTGTTTTTTTTTTTTAACGGGTAATGGCGGCGATCTGTGATTTTTTTTTTGCAGGACTGCGACATTGTGGCGGACAGATCGGACCCTTGACTGACATTTTTGACACTTTTGGGGTTACCAGTGACATTACAACAGTATTCAGTGCTATACATATGCACTGTTACTGTAAAAATGACACTGATAGTGAAGGGGTTAAGTTTTTTTGAGAGGGAGGGGTTAAGCGTGTCCCTAGGGGCGTGTTTCTTACTGTGATTGGATGTGGCTTGATGTGTAAGAACAGAGTTTAACTTTTTTTGAGAGGGAGGGGTTAAGCGTGTCCCTAGGGGCGTGTTTCTTACTGTGATTGGGTGTGGCTTGATGTGTAAGAACAGAGATTAACTTTTTTTGAGAGGGAGGGGTTAAGCGTGTCCCTAGGGGCGTGTTTCTTACTGTGATTGGGTGTGGCTTGATGTGTAAGAACAGAGATTAACTTTTTTTGAGAGGGAGGGGTTAAGCGTGTCCCTAGGGGCGTGTTTCTTACTGTGATTGGATGTGGCTTGATGTGTAAGAACAGAGATCAACGGTCCTACATAGCAGAACTGTATGATCTCCATTCTTACACAGGGGAGAATGACAGGCGGCTTTGTTTACATTAGCTGCCTGGCTTTCTTCCGGTGTAACGGACGATCGTGAGGGCCCGGCGGACATCGGGTCCGCCGGGCACACGCGTGGGGAGGGGGGGGGGTTGGGTCCGTGACTGAGCGGGAGCGTGCCTTCGGCGGCGCGCTCGCTCCCTAGAGCCCTACGTCGCTTTGCCTGTGAGGGGCTGACCGCCGCAGTAAATAGTCGTGCGGCGGTCGGCAAGTGGTTAAAATACACCTATGATAAAAATTATAGACCCTTCATTTCTTTGTAAGCGGGCAAGCTTGCAAAAATCTGCAGGGGATCCAATAATTATTTTCCCTACTGTAGCTGCCATTATCCTTTAAGTTGTCTAGTGCTCACTTTAATATTAAACCTAATAGAAAAAAAATAAAATGGAATTTAATATAGTGAAGCAATATTTGCTGGAAAACGTTTATTCTAACAGTACTGCATACACTACCCACTCAGTTTTGGAAGCAGTTTAGATAAATTGTCTCCTATTATACATGCAGTATTAAGGGCTTGGCTTCACCCACATCATGGAGCTGAGTCAGTTTGTTGTTCACAAAACTTGATTTATTTAAACTGTTGCAAAGAAAATAAATGTGAAGCTATAATAAAATTATAAATGTGTCTATATCACTAACAAATCAGTATCTGTTCTGATAAATCATCGTTATATGCTATATTAATGGATACATTACAATATTAAGTGCTTATATTTAAATGTTACCTAACTAATCTTAATACTCCCTCTCCCTCCTACCACCTTTGCCGACTTCCTTGTAATAAAAAAATGTATTTACCTACCTATTTCCAGCCCGCTGCGGTCCGGTCACATGATCCGGCTCCGCTCTGTCAGCCAGTGGTGGCTGCGGGAAAGAGGAGGGAGTGGCAACAGTGGATTGGCCATTGGAGCCTATAGGTGGTGTCACCACTCCAAGCATTATCAGCCATTGTCGAGTGCTCTCTCATCTCCCTTGCAGCTATGCTGGCTAACACAGGGATCACGTTACCAGATCACGTTACCAGATCACTTTACCAGATCACTTTACCAGACTTGAGTGGCCTGAAAGTACACTTTATTGTCAAAAGTATTGGGACACCTGCCTTTACACACACATGAAGTTTAATAGCATCCCAGTCTTAGTCCGTAGGGTTCAATATTTGGTTGGCCCACCTTTTGCAGCTATAACAGCTTCAACTCTCCTGGGAAGGCTGTCCACAAGGTTTACGAGTGTGTCTATGGCAGTGGTTCTCAACTCCAGTCCTCAGGGCCCACTAACAGGCCATATTTTAAGTATTGCCTTGGGGAGATGCAGGCTAGGGTACTGCAATCACCGAGCAGCAAAGTATATCACTTGTGATGTATTTCAGTTGTCTTGCAAACCTGACCTGTTAGTGGGTCATGAGGACCTGAGTTGAGAACCACTGGTCTATGGGAATGTTTGACCATTCTTCCAGATTTGTGAGGTCAGGCACTGATGTTAGGCGAGAAGTCCTGACTCACAGTCTCCGCTCTAATTTATCCCAAAGGTGTTCTATCGGGTTGAGGTCAGGACTCTGTGCAGGCCAGTCAAGTTCCTCCCCCCCAAACTCGCTCATCAATGTCTTTATGGACCTTGCTTTCTGCATTGGTCCAAATCACTTGGGGGAGGAGGGGGGATTATGGTGTGGGGTTGTTTTTCAGGGGTGGCGCTTGGTCCCTTATTTCCAGTGAAGAAAACTCTTAAGGCGTCAGCATACCAAGACATTTTAGACAATTTAATGCTCCCAACTTTGTGGGAACAGTTTGGGGATGGCCCCTTCCTGTTTCAACATGACTGCGCACCAGTGTACACATTCACAGATTGATATGGAGATGTTCTTCTGCTCTTTTTAGTCCCGATGAAGGGGGCGCTCTTGGGCTTCCGAAGCACATTGGATACATTTTGAATTCTCCCCTTGACTGTTATCAGAGTAAAGTTGTATCTGGATCTCTTAGTAGTGATGCTTAGCTTCAATTTCAATTTAGGTATTAGGGAGGCACTGAACAATGCATCCCAAAGCATATGCTGTGAATTGGTCCTCAGTTGTTGCATAATTCATATTTGTCTGAGGTTTTTGTATATTATTTTGTACGTATTTTTTAATATTTATTTTGTATATTCATTTTGATACTTTTAATACTATTGGCTTTTTGGTTTTAAATATGACCCAGAAGAGGGGATATTGTATTGATATCAGGTTGATATAGAGATGTTCTTTATGCCTTTTCTAGCCCTGATGAAGGGGTGCTCTTAGACCCCCAAAACACATTGGCTGATGTTTGTATATTCCCCCTCACGTTAATCAGAATAAAGTTATATCTGGACGTCTTAGCTCTGTTGTGCTTCAATTTAAATGTAGGTATAAGAAGGCATTGGACAATGTATCCTAAAGCATATGGTGTGACTTGGCTCTCAATTGTTGCAGAATTCATATTTCTCTGAAGGTTTTGAATATTCATTTTGTATTTTGTGTATTCATTTTGATACTTCCAATGCTATTGGCTATTTGGTTTTAAATTTGACCCAGAGTAAGGGACATTGTATTTATATTGGATTGATATAGAGATGTTCTTATGCTCTTTCTAGACCAGACGAAGGAGGCGTTCTTTGACCCTCATGCACTACGGCTACTTTTTGGATTTCCCCCCCTGACTTTTATCAGAATAAAGTTGTATCTGGACCTCCTAGCAGTGGTGTGGCGCTTTAATTTAAATATTAAGTAGGCATTGGGCAATGCAACCCAAAGCATATGGTGTGAATGGGCCCTTAGTTGTTCCAGAACTCTTATTTGTCTGAAGTTTTAGTATATTAATTTTGTACATATTTTTTATATTTATTTTGTATATTTTTTTTGTTTGGTTTTAAATATGACCCCGGATACGAGATATTGTATTGATATCGGATTGATATAGAGATTTTCTTTATGCCCTTTCTAGCCCTGATGAAGGGGTGCTCTTGGACCCTCAAAATGCATTGGCTTCTGTTTGGATATTCCCCCTCACTTTAACCGGAATAACGTTGTATCTGGACCTCTTAGCAGTGATTTTGAGCTTCAATTTTAGTTTGGGTATTAGGAAGGCATTGTACAATGCATCCAAAAGCATATGGTGTGAATGGGCCCTCAATTGTTTCAGAATTCATATTTGTCTAAAGTTTTTGTATATTCATTTTGTATTTTGTATATTCATTTTGATACTTCCAATACTATTGGCTATTTGGTTTCAAATATGACCCTGAGTAAGGGACATTGTATTGATATCGTATTGATAAAAATATTTTCTTATGCTCTTTCTAGCCCTGGTGAAGGGGGCATTCTTGGACCCTGAAGCACATTGTCTACTTTTTGGATTTTTCCCCCTGACTTTTATCAGAGTAAAGTTGTATCTTGACTTCTTAGCAGTGGTGTGGCACTTCAATTTAGATATTAAGAAGGCATCGGGCAATGCAACCCAAAGCATATGATGTGAATGGGTCCTCAGTTGTTGCAGAACTCTTATTTGTCAGAAGTTTTTGTATATTAATTTTGTTTATTTATTTTGTATATTCATTTTAATACTTTCAATACCTTCTTATACTTTTAAATTTGTATATTGTATTGTTCTTTATGCCCTTTCTAACCCTAATAAAGGGGTGCTCTTGGACTCTCAAAACGCATTGGCTACTTTTTGGATATTCCTCCTCACTTTAACTGGAATAAAGTTGTATCTGGAGTCTGGACCTCTTAGCAGTGTTGGCCTTCAATGTTATTTTAGGTATTAAGACGGCATTGTACAATGCATCCCAAAGCATATGGTGTGAATGGGCCCTCAATTGTTGCATAATTCATATTTGTCTTAAGTTTTTGTTTGTTCATTTTGTATTTTGTATATTTATTTTGTATTTTGTATATTTATTTTGATACTTCCAATGCCATTGGCTATTGGATTTTAAATATGACCCCCAGTAGGGAACATTGTATTGATATCAGATTGATATAGAGATGTTCTTATGCACTTTCTATCCCAGATGAAGGAGGCGTTCTTGGACCCTGAAGCACATTGGCAAACCTTTTGAATTTTTCCCTCTGACTTTTAGCAGAGTAAAGTTGTATCTGGACCTCTTAGTAGCGGTGTGACGCTTCAATTTACATATTAAGAAGGCATCGGGCAATGCAACCCAAAGCATATGGTGTGAATGGGTTCTTAGTTGTTGCAGAACTCATATGTGTTGGAAGTGTTTGAATATTCATTTTGTAAATATTTTGTATATTCGTTTTGTACATATTTTGTATATTATATTGATACTTCAAATACTATTGGCTCTTTGGTTTTTTAATATATACAATGCATTCCAAAGCATATGGTGTGAATGGGCCCTCAATTGTTGCATAATTCATATTTTTCTGTCTATTTGTCTGAAGTTTTTGTATGTTCATTTTGTATTTTGTATATTTATTTTGTATATTATTTTGATACTTCCAATGCTATTGCCTGTTTGGTTTTAAATATGACCCCGAGTAGGGAACATAGTATTGATATTAGATTGATGAAGAAATGTTCTTATGCTCTTTCTAGCCCTGATGAAGGGGGCGCCGCTTTTGGACCCCTGGAGCGCAATGGATACTTTTTGAATTTTCCCCCCGGACTTTTGTCCAAGTAAAGTTGTATCTTGACCTCTTACAAGTGGTATGGTGTTTCAATTTAGATATTAAGAAGGCATCGGGCAATGCAACCCAAAGCATAGGGTGTGAATGGGTCCTTAGTTGTTGCAGAACTCATATGTGTTGGAAGTGTTTGAATATTCATTTTGTAAATATTTTGTATATTCATTTTGTACATATTTTGTATATTCATTTTGTACATATTTTGTATATCATATTGATACTTCCAATACCATTGGCTCTTTGGTTTTTAATATGTACAATGCATCCCAAAGCATATGGTGTGAATGGGCCCTCAATTGTTGCATATTTCGTGTATTTGTCTGAAGTTTTTGTATGTTCATTTTGTATTTTGTATATTTATTTTGTATATTATTTTGATACTTCCAATGCTATTGCCTGTTTGGTTTTAAATATGACCCCGAGTAGGGAACATAGTATTGATATTAGATTGATGAAGAAATGTTCTTATGCTCTTTCTAGCCCTGGTGAAGGGGGCGCTCTTGGACCCCTGGAGCGCAATGGATACTTTTTGAATTTTCCCCCCGGACTTTTGTCCAAGTAAAGTTGTATCTGGACCTCTTACAAGTGGCGTGGCGCTTCCATTTAGATATTAAGAAGGCATCGGGCAATGCAACCCAAAGCATAGGGTGTGAATGGGTCCTCAGTTGTTGCAGAACTAATATGTGTTGGAAGTGTTTGTATGTTAATTTTGTACATATTTTGTATATTCATTTTAAACATATTTTGTATATTGATATTGATACTTCCAATACTATTGGCTCTTTGGTTTTTAATATGTACAATGCATCCCAAAGCATATGGTCTGAATGGGCCCCCAATTGTTGCATTATTCATATTGGTCTAAAGTTTTTGTATGTTCATTTTGTATTTTGTATATTCATTTTGATACTTCCAATGCTATTGGCTATTTGCTTTTAAATATGACCCTGAATAAGGAACATTGTATTGATTTCACATTGATGAAGAAATGTTCTTATGCTCTTTCTAGTCCTGATTAAGGGGGCGCTCTTGGACCCCTGGAGCGCAATGGATACTTTTTGAATTTCCCCCCTGACTTTTATCCAAATAAAGTTGTATCTGGACCTCTTACATGTGGCGTGGCGCTTCAATTTAGATATTAAGAAGGCATAGGGCAATGCAACCCAAAGCTTAGGGTGTGAATGGGCTCTCAGTTGTTGCAGAACTAATATGTGTCTGAAGTGTTTGAATATTAATTTTGTACATATTTTATATATTCATTTTGAAACTTCCAATATTATTGGCTGCTTGGTTTTTAATATGTACAATGCATCCCAAAGCATATGGTCTGAATGGGCCCCCAATTGTTGCATTATTCATACTGGTCTAAGGTTTTTGTATGTTCATTTTGTATTTTGTTTATTTATTTTGTATATTCATTTTGATACTTCTAATGCTATTGGCTATTTGGTTTTAAATATGACCCCGAGTAGGGAACATTGTATTGATATCAGATTGATGAAGAAATGTTCTTATGCTCTTTCTAGCCCTGATGAATGGGGCGCTCTTGGACCCCTGGAGCGCAATGGATGCTTTTATAATTTTTCCCCCTGACTTTTATCAGAGTAAAGTTGTATCTGGACCTCTTACAAGTGCTGTGGTGCTTCAATTTAGGTAATAAGAAGGCATTCCCAAAGCACCAGATGTGAATGGGCCCTCAGTTATTATGGAATTGCATTTGAAGATGTCTTTTATATGTGCCTGGAGTTAAACCCTAAGCATATCGATATCTTTACCTGCCTCATGGTCCATACTAAATCCATGAACTAAGCAACATACAACAGAAAATAAAAGAGGCGCTGTGAAATATACGCCTTGTGTTATTTCGAACTGGATTTTCTATCCCTCCTCTACAGAACTGCACATCCCGAACACGATTTCCAGGTCCTAAACCTTTTTGCCCAAGAGATTTTTGCTTGAAGTTTTGTTGTTTTATTACATTGATTTAAATGGCAGGGACAAGCGCCTTGTCTTAACCACTTAAGCCCCGGAAGATTTTACCCCCTTCCTGACCAGGGCCTATTTTGCGATTCGGCACTGCGTGACTTTAACGGACAATTGCGCGGTCGTGCGGCGCTGTACCTAAACGAATTTGACGTCCTTTTTTTCCCACAAACAGAGCTTTCTTTTGGTGGTATTTGATCACCTGTGTGATTTTTTGACCATGCGCTATAAACAAAAAAAGAGCATCAATTTTGCAAAAATAACAACATTTTTTAAATTTTTTTATATGAAATTCCCCAAAAAAAATTTAAATCAAAATTTTTTAACATTTTAGGCCAATTTGTTTTATGATACCTATGTTTGGTAAAAAAAAAAATCGCAAAAAGCGTATTTTGATTGGTTTGCGCAAAAGTTATTGCGTTTACTAACTAAGGGAAAGATTTTTGTCATTTTTGTTGTTTTTTTTTTTAACGAGTAATGGCGGCGATCTGCAATTTTTTTAGCGGGACTGCGACATTGCGGCAGACAGATCGGACCCTTGACTGACATTTTTGACACTTTTGGGGTTACCAGTGACATTACTACAGTAATCAGTGCTATACATATGCACTGTAACTGTAAAAATTACACTGGCAGTGAAGGAGTTAACTTTATTGGAGAGGGAGGGGTTAAGTGTGTCCCTAGGGGTGTGTTTCTAACTGTGATTGGCTGTGGCTACTAGTGTAAGAACAGAGATCAACGGTCCTACATAGTAGAACCGTGTGATCTCCATTCTTACACAGGGGAGAATGACAGGCGGCTTTGTTTACATTAGCTGCCTGCCTTTCTTCCGGTGTAACTGACGATCACGAGTGCCCGGCGGACATCGTGTCCGCCAGGCACACGCGCGGGGGGGTCCATAACCGCGCGGGAGTGGTAGCGCGCCTCCGGCGGCGCGCGCTCGCTCCCTAGAGCCTCACAGGCTAGCGACGTAGCCCTACGTCGCTTTGCCTGTGAGGGGCTGACCGCCGCAGTAAATAGTCGTGCGGCGGTCGGCAAGCAGTTAACAGCGAGCTACGCCAATTCGGTGATAACGGTTTTTGCAACACTTCAAGAGGAATAACTTCCATGTGCCTACAGCTACGGTAATATTTATAGCGGCTGGGATACAGAGTCCCACACGCAGAAACAAAAGCGCCTGGAACACACACTTTTTTTTTTTTTTTTTGCCGAAATGATACATAAGACGTTACGACAGAATGACAAATGGCTGCCTCGCATCAAGTCGTCCCGCAGTTCTAACAAGCAAAAATCTGGTCTGTATTGCTCTATTCCTCAGATGTCAATAACAATTTACATTTACTTGTAGCATCTTGCTGGCGCACTCCGTCGATTCATCATCTCGCGTCGTCAAGATCTGCCGCTGCCGCCTGACAAGCCTTGAAAGGATTCTGGATGTGAAATTTCAGCAAATCCTTTATTTATCATATAACAAGGCGCATTCCCTTTTTTTTTTTCCCCCTAAAAATTCTTATAAAATCGCGGCATAAAAGTGACGGCTGACTGGCTAAATCTAAACCAACACAGAGTCACTTTTTGTTACCATCAAAGCGAAAGATATGTAGAAAGCAAGGCCAAATAATACGATGCAAAATGATGCAGTGTTTAATTGCCGAAAAAAAAAGGAAAAAAAATAAAAGCTCTCAAGGTCAGTGTAAAATTCTAAGGGCTTTAAAAAAAAAAAAGGAAGAGATGAAGCAATTAAGAGAAATAAAATAAAATGCCATTTGGAACATGTGCAGATGTATCAGCTGTAAATATTTATACGTCCTTCTGTTGCTCCATCTAACCTCTGCTTTTGTTATGCGAGTCATTGATGGAAGGTTAAGAGCAAGAAAAGCTTAAGTAGTATGTAAATTCATTCTGCAGAGACAATGAGTAACACAAATCTATTTTTAGTCTCTTTATACCGCGGTACAATCGGAAAAAAAAGCTTGTATTCTTCTCAGGAACGATCAGAAAAAATATATTCTTGACACCGGCGTTATCATTATGCAAAGGTAACAGGAGAGAAAAAAAAAAATACAGGAAGAAAAAATTCGACATCTAGAGAAAACACATTTTAAAAGTCAACTGGGATACATGGGGAAGGAGGTGGAATTCTTATTGGGGAGCTGTCCATCATAGGATTGTGCTGAAATATGGAGCATACAACAAGTGAGGTATAACCTACCCAAGGAGAAGAGAAAACAGAAAATTGTACTAAATACTTATAATTTTTCTTTCCTGCTTTCCTGGTGCCAATCTGTGTCAGTGTACTAATTATATGTACCATATGTATGCTGCCATGTTGGCACCAGGAAAATGAAAAATTGTATCAAATACCTAACATAATTTTCCTTTCCTGGTGCCAATCTATGCCAACGTACTAACCATATGTACCATATGTATGTTACCATGTTGGCACCAGGAAAATTGTATCCAATACTTACTGTCATTTTCCTTTCCTGCTTCCAATCTATGCCAACATACTAACCATATGTACCATATGTATGCTATCATGTTGGCACCAGGAAAATTGTATCAAATACTTACTGTCATTTTCCTTTCCTTCTGCCAATCTATGCCAACATACTAACCATATGTACCATATGTATGCTACCATGTTGGCACCAGGAAAATTGTATCAATACTTACTGTCATTTTCCTTTCCTGCTGCCAATCTATGCCAACATACTAACCATATGCACCATATGTATGCTACCATGTTGGCACCAGGAAAATTGTATCAAATACTTATTGAAATTTCCTTTTCCTGCTGCCAATCTATGCCAACATACTAACCATATGTACAATATGTATGCTACCATGTTGGCACCAGGAAAATTGTATCAAATACCTATTGTAATTTCCCTTTCCTGCTGCCAATCTATGCCAACATACTAACCATATATAATATATGTATGCTACCATGTTGGCACCAGGAAAATTGTATCAAATACTTACTGTAATTTTCCTTTCCTGCTGCCAATCTATGCCAACGTACTAACCATATGTACCATATGTATGTTACCATGTTGGCACCAGGAAAATTGTATCCAATACTTACTGTCATTTTCCTTTCCTGCTTCCAATCTATGCCAACATACTAACCATATGTACCATATGTATGCTATCATGTTGGCACCAGGAAAATTGTATCAAATACTTACTGTCATTTTCCTTTCCTTCTGCCAATCTATGCCAACATACTAACCATATGTACCATATGTATGCTACCATGTTGGCACCAGGAAAATTGTATCAATACTTACTGTCATTTTCCTTTCCTGCTGCCAATCTATGCCAACATACTAACCATATGCACCATATGTATGCTACCATGTTGGCACCAGGAAAATTGTATCAAATACTTATTGCAATTTCCTTTTCCTGCTGCCAATCTATGCCAACATACTAACCATATGTACCATATGTATGCTACCATGTTGGCACCAGGAAAATTGTATCAAATACTAACTGTCATTTTCCTTTCATGCTGCCAATCTATGCCAACATGCTAACCATATGTACCATATGTATGCTACCATGTTGGCACCAAGAAAATTGTATCAAATACTGTCATTTTCCTTTCCTGCTGCTAATCTATGCCAACATACTAACCATATGTACCATATATATATGCTACCATGTTGGCACCAGGAAAATTGTATCCAATACTTACTGTCATTTTCCTTTCCTGCTGCCAATCTATGCCAACATACTAACCATATCTACCATATGTATGCTACCATGTTGGCACTAGGAAAATTGTATCAAATACTTACTGTCATTTTGTTTTCCTGCTGCCAATCTATGCCACCATACTAACCATATATATTATATTTATGCTGCCAAGTTGGCGCCAGGAAAATTGGATCAAATATTTACTGTCATTTTATTTTCCTGCTGTCAATCTTTGCCACCATACTAACCATATATACTATATTTATGCTGCCATGTTGGCGCCAGGGAAATGTTAAATTGTATGAAATACTTACTGTAATTTTCGTTTCCTTGTGTCAGTCCATGGTAGCTTACTCATGGTACATATGGCCACAGTATGGCGCAATGTGGTGAATTATGTTGCACCAAGCTGCACTGCAAAAAGGACCATGTCCTGCTTTTTTTCAGCGTATCCCACATTTTCATTATCTTGCATTGGCATTACGTTGGACAAGACTGCCCAGCACAATTCCAATGCACTTTTTTCTTTTTTTGTAGGGAGTGGAGAAGGGTTAGAACATCTGTTTTTTTTTTCTTTCTTTGCCTCCCTTGTGAACAGGGTACAGAGTTCTGATGAAGGAAGACTGCCATTAAATGAGTTGGCTTATGTTTGTGCCATATACACCATGTCAAGCATACAATGAACTGTTTGGACATTTCACAATTGGTGGTGTGGCACTTCTTACCCTACACACACGTATAACCCAGTTGAGGCACCTTTGGAAGCTTCTTCAAGTATGCGAGAGAAAGAAAGAAAGAAAGAAAGAAAGAAAGAAAGAAAGAAAGAAAGAAAGAAAGAAAGAAAGAAAGAAAGAAAGAAAGAAAGAAAGAAAGAAAGAAAGAAAGAAAGAAAGAAAGAAAAATAAAGAGGAAAAGAAAAGAAAAAGAAGGGGGAAAGAAAGAAAGAAAGAAAGAAAGAAAGAAAGAAAGAAAGAAAGAAAGAAAGAAAGAAAGAAAGAAAGAAAGAAAAAGAGAAAAAAGGGTTGGATGGAAAGGGATGGGGGGAGAGAGAAAAAAAGGGATGGAGGTAGAGAGAAAAAAAGAGGGATGGATGTAGAGGGATGGAGGGAGAGGGAAAGAAAGAGGGATGGAGGGAGAAGGATGGAGGGCGAGAGAAATAAAAAGGGATGGAAGGAGAGAGAAAGGAAAAGGGATGGATGGAGAGGGAGGGAGGGATGGGGGAGAGAGAGAAATAAAAAGGGATAGATGGAGAGGGATGGAGGGATGGAGGGAGAAAAAGAAAAAGGGATGGCTAGAGAGGGATGGAGGGAGAGGGAAAAAAGAAAAATGGAGGGAGAGGGATGGAGGGAGAAGGATGGAGGGAGAGAGAAAGAAAAAGGGATGGAGGGAGAGAGAAAGACTGTAATAGAGAAAGAGGGATGGAGAAAGAAAGAAAGAAAGAAAGAGGCAGGAAGGAAGGCACTTTTAGCAGTTTTTAAACATGTTGGGGCATAATACACTTCTTTCTCACCTCAGTTGGTTTGCAGTTTCAGAGCAGCTCCATGCTGCCACAACATCACAGGAAGCCCGCTGGAAGTAATGAGCAATGCACCCATTGGCTGAGAGGCTACCTCCCCAGCCAATAGGTAGCTGACTCTTTTAGACCAGCCAGCCTACTATGTTCCAACCAGGAAGCAAAGTCTGCCTGCGGGGCAGACATTATTATACCCGGCTCGTGCAGGACAGGGAGAGCCGTGGATCTGACCATCATGGTGCAGGGTGGGGCAGCCTTTCTAATAGGGAATTGGACCGGCCCGGGGGAAATTTCCATCATGCCCCCCAGCCCAGTCTACCCATGACACCATTACACCACCAGCCTGAATCGTTGATACAAGGCAGAATTGATCCATTCTTTCATGTTGTTTAAACCAAATTCTGATCCTACCATCTGAATATTGCAGCTAGAAGGTTCTTCAAGCATATGAGCAGCCTATATAGAATCCATGGACTCCACATAATCTGTCATGGATCCAGAGAGCCTCCACCCTACATGTTGCGGACTTCTATGCAGCGAGGTTTTGTGCGTTGGCAGAAGCGGCTGAGCAGAATCCCAAATATTTTGGCAGTTGAATCAGCTCACATGTACTTATTAAAACTGTGTATTAGTCTGTTTGGCCAAAGTTCAGCTTTCAAAAGGAAACTAATTCTTCAGTCTGAAAGATCTTTTACAATCATGCCACGGGGAATCAGAGTTTTATTCAGATTGATAACGCACGCGCGACCTCAGAGACGTACAAGTCTGCCTGTCAGGTTTTACATCCTTTTCCCTGTAACCTTGCATGTTACAGGTCTGACGGCTTTCATGGCTCTGCATTCGAAAAACTGAATTAATATCTGGAATAGGAAATTAGACTACCTGCTGAAAAGAGAGGGGGATCGGCGTTACTCGCGGAATTAATCTGCTGCTAATACAGGTGTAGAGTTCAGATGAAGAGGAGCCATGGAGATTAGATATCGGGATTCGGGAGTGACCAGAGTTTGGCTGTATCTGACTTATTATCAGTTCATACACATTCTCTAAGCAATTCTTATGCTCAGACAGCTTACAGTGGGCCTTCACCTATAAAAATAAGTCTGTCACTCCTTGTTCCTCCCCAATCCCTCATTCAGAATTAGTTAATGAAATAATTAAATTGATTCTAAGAAAACTTTAAAAAAATAACCAATATTAGACAAGTGCATGATGAAAAAAATGTGTTTATTTTCCTTTCATTTAGATTTCTTAAAGTGATTGTATAGTCTCTTTAAAAAAAAAAAAAATTAAATAAAAAACACGCTGTACTTACCTTATTTATTTACCTAATGCCCCGTACACACGCGTCGATAGTTGGCCGTGAATTTTCGGCCAACGTCCGATCGGCCGATTTTCGGCTTGTTAGTATGATGCTTTCGACAACTGACTCCGACTTTTCGGCTGAATAAAATCTGGTGTGCAGGCTATAAAATTTTTGTTGGCTGTCAACACAACGGCCGATTTTCCGTCAGTCAGTACAGATTTCGGCAGACAAAAATCTGATGAGCAAGACTGGGCATGCTCAGAGAAGAAAAAACACACGGAAAGTAAACCAGCACATGACATCACTTCTGAAGTTGATTTTTGTTGGCCGAGAAAATTTGTTTGCAGTCTAGAGCACATTTCAACCAACACAACAACAAAAGATGGCCGATCGGTCGACAGATAATTGTTGCGTGTGTACGAGGCTTTAGTTGTTGACAACCACATGGCAGGACATGTGTTATGAGTTCTTGGGATTTTCCCTAAGGATATTTGGATCTGCCTGTTTGAGGAAATCCAGCTCTACTTATTGTGATTGATACAAAGGGGACATATATGGTGGGGTATCTGCTTCCCCAACCCCCCCCCCCCCTCACACCAGGGGGCAATTATATTGCTCATAAAGGGACAGATCCCTCTATGCTTTTGTACCACAACTTTTCACCTTAATAAAAAAAGTTTGTATACAAAAAAAAAGACTAATATCAGATGGTTGTCCTATAATATGGTCCCGGCACCCACCCAGGGAGCATTCCTTGCATGTGTACCACCGGAGATGAGCACTATGGGGGTCTTTGTAGCCCTGAGGAAGCGATTAGTGAAACGCGTTGGCACTGAAGACCCCCTTGACCTAGTCCTCATCACAGTAGTCATCATATACTTCCCTCCCTTTTAGGGATTGTTTTTATATTATTTGTTTATTTTCTATTGTTTGTATTGTTTTTATTATTACTTTTTGATATAAATAAAATATGGATTTTATTGAATGATGAACATCCCTCTATTTGGCCTGAGATTTATTTTTCCTTTTTTACCTATATAATTATGAATGATGGCCACATATGTCACCGGTTTTTCTAAAGTTATAATTACCTCCTCTGTGCAGTTGGTTTTTCATAGAGCAGCCCGGATCCTCCTCTTCTCGGGTCCCTTGTTGCTGCTCCTCGCCCCTCCCTCCTATCGTGTGCCCCCACAGCAAGCGGCTTTCTATGGGGGCACCCAAGCTGAGCTGCAGCACTGGTATCCATTCAGACACAGTGCTGTCTTTCAGCCCTGCCCCCCTCTCTCCTGATTGGCTAACTTACTTTGATTGACAGCCATGGGAGCCAATGGCGCTGCAACTGTGTCTCAGCTAATCAGGAGGGAGAGTCCCGGACGGCCAAGGGACTCGTGGATATGTCTGGACAGAGAGGGGGCACAGATAAGTATTAGAGACGCTGGGAGGGGCTGCTACACGCAGAAGGCTTTTTATCCTGATGCATAGAATGCAATATGAAAAAAACCTTCTGTCTTTACAACTCCTTTAATCTAGTTATTTAGTTTAGTTTAATTTGGTTGATTTGTTCAATTCGTATTCGTATTTGGAATTTGTATTCGGAATTTGTTTTATGTCTTTTTCAAATTTTCTTCTAATTTACTGATTTTTTGTTTATTTGAAACATTGGAATCGATAAATTTGGAACAGTCAAATCCAAAACTATGGGCAAAACATTTTTTCTTTCATTTTGGATAGAGCAAGGGAGGAGACCCCTATCAGTTGTTTTTTTTTTTTTTTTTGCCATCTGTATTCCATTGCAGAGATTTTTCCTCACTTCCGGTCTCATAGCCAAACTGGAATTGGGAGGAAAGCTCTGTAAACCAAGGAAACTCCTTGAGGACCCCCAGGTCACCAGAACTGGTTTACCCATTAAAAGATTCCCCCCTCTATTACTTTCAGGGGGCAACTCAAAATTTGGGTAATTTACTTTACTTTCCCTTTCCTCCAATCAGCTCTCATTGCAGCTCTCCACCCCCTCTTCTGTACTCAGAGATGCAGAAGGATCTTCTCACAATTGTGCTCTTTTGAAGGGTTGTAGAGAAGAGAAGACTGCAGCTAATCAATAAACCTATGTAAGAGGAATTGTTTTATCTCTGTGTATCACCTGATGTCAGTCACTTCACCGGGTATATGATAGGGTTTACAAGGTAAAACACTTTGAGCCTTTAGAACCACTTTAAGAGGAGACCTAGGAGAAAATTAGCTGGGGATCCCTGTTGAATCCTGGGATGTCCATGTCATACATTCTGTGCATGTGCAAACATGGTGTAGTTCTCTGCCAGGCATTTGAAGGCATATTTCAAGACGGCAGCATGGAAGAGGAGCAGCCATTTTTTTTTTAGCATGGGGAAGGGTAAAAGTTTACATTTAGGCAAAAGAAACACACACTGGTGTTGATTCACCAAAACTGAAGAGTGCAAAATCTGGTGCAGCTCCGCACAGAAACCAATCAGCTTCCAGGTTTTATAATTTTTTTTTTTGTCAAAGCTTAATTAAACTAGCTGAAGTTAGATGATTGGCTACCATGCAAATCTGCACCAGATTTTGCACTCTCCAGTTTTAGTAAATCAACTCCATTATGTACATCTGCGCAATACATGTATAGGTGCATTTCAAAAAATTAGAATATCATCAATTTATTTCAGTAATTCAATTAAAAAAGTGAAACTCGTATATTTTATTTAGATGCGTTACACTCAAAGTGATATATTTTAAGCATTTCTTTCTTTTAATTTTGATAATTATGGCTTACAGCTAGTAAAAAAAAAACAAAATTCAGTATCTCAGAAAATTAGAATATTACATAAGACCAATAAAAAAAAAAGATTTTTAATACAGAAATGTTGGTTTACTGAAAAGTATGTCCATATAGAGTATAGTATGCAGTCAATACTTGGTCGGGGCTCCTTTCCTCAAATCCTGCATCAGTGTGGGGTGGCATGGAGAGGATCAGCCTGTGGCACTGCTGAGGTGTTATGGAAGCCCAGGTTGCTTTGATAGCAGCCTTCAGCTCATCTGCATTGTTGGGTCTGGTGTCTCATCTTCCTCTTGACAATGCCCCACAGATTCTCTATGGGGTTTAGGTCAGGCGAGTTTGCTGGCCAATCAAGCACAGTAATATCATGATCATTAAACCAGGTATTGGTACTTTTGGCAGTGTGGGCAGTGTCAAGTCCTGCTGGAAAATGAAATCAGCATCTCCATAACGCTGGTCAGCAGAGGGAAGCATAAAGTGCTCTAGAATTTCCTGCTAGAGGGCTGCGCCCACTGACCGGCAACACACCACTGAAGACCGGCAATACATCACTCTGGACAGCCGCCAACTGATCCTATTGCCACTTCTCATCTCACAGTGAATGTGCCACCACTGGAGTCTTCAGGACACTGTGAGGACCACCCAAGAAACACTTATCTCAAGAAGTGCCCAGGTCAACAGGAAGAAAGGTGGAGGCTCAGGACCCCTCACGTGACTACAGGTTGAGGTAAAAAATCATTTAGTTGACTTTTTTATATAAATGAAAGATAACCTAGAGGGGGATATAGTGGGTAGCCCGGGTAAAGATTCCTTTGGCTGGAAATCAGCTTTAATGAAGCCTCATTACAGGAATTTGATGATCGACCAGTCCTTCTTGTCATTCTTCATTCCAGCCTCTGGCAGCCCACCAAAACCTCTCTATAAAAATATCACCTCTCTTCTAAATCTATATTCAGGATCTCCAGGCCCTCAGCATATTAATTGATTTTTATGTCTCCGTGATTGGGAAGAAAATGCATTTAAAATTAATTTATGTATCACCTGCATTGCAATTTTGCAGACTGATTATAAGGCTGGGTAATAAAGATAACCACTTGTTTATTTAGGAGCACAGAAAGGTGAGGATGGTATCACAAATCAGTCTGCTGAAAACGCATACGGAGCTTGCATATGAAGAATAGAACACTACTAGAATTTGGCTTTATAGGGACAGAGCTTTGTTTGAACATAATACATTGAAAGCTGAACTATAGATGCTTAATTAGGAGATACAGTTGCAGAGAGGGAGGCTGAAGATAACATTGTTACATAATACATTGGTTCAGCATTGACCAATGTAAGTATGTAAAAGGGGTGTGCAGTGGCGCTCAGGAAGCGGCGTGGTAATGTTGTGGACAGACAAAAAAAACTATGGTTTTGGATTAAAGCCTCTGATGCATAGCAATGGCCAAAAAAGAACCCCAGGTGTAAAATATTTAAAACAATGACCATAAGAATGAATGATTCATACATAAAAAAAGCTGGACATGAAAAAAGTGGACCATAAAACAATAAGGATTAGAAAGTATATAGGGAGTATGTCAGTATCAGTAAGGGCTAGTGCACTGGGGGCGCAGGGGTGCTGCCCCCCCTATCCATGCATCCGGCCCCCTAATCTACATGCAGGGTGCATGGATTCCAATGGGTTTTTTCTAAGCACCTGATTAGAGCCAGAGGCTCTAAAAGGCTTAAAAAAAGGGTGGGCTCGGGGCGCAGAGCACTGCGCCCCGAGCTCACCCAGCTGTGAGACAATAGTGAATGAATATTTGCTATTGCCACACTGATTCTCCTCCTGGTCAGTCAGGAAGTGGGTCCCGTTTCCCGATACGACGAAAGGAAAAACCATGCTATTGGCCAAGGAGCGGAGGAGGAGGAGGGAGGAAGCTGAGGGGGAAGCTGCTGCCACTGCTGCCTGCAAGATAGCCGATGGTCGGCTGTCTTGTAATGACAACCAATGCAGCTTAGAAAGCCGCTCGGCTGTCATTACAAGGAGCGGGAGGGGACCCCCCCTCCCGCCGCCTTCCAATGGCTCGCCCTGGCGTTTTGAATTCTTTCAAGTGCAGAGGAGGGGTTTGGGGTCTTTTAGACCCCCTGATCCCTCCACAAGAGAACCTGTCAAAAAAAAAATGTTAATGTACGGAAATTTGGCCAATATCGGCCGATACCGTTATGCGATGACCAAAATATCGGTATCGGCAATAAAAAAAACGATATCGGTCGATCACTATACCAGACCCAACAATGCAGACGAGCTGAAAGCCACTATCAGAAGCAACCTGGGCTTCCATAACACCTCAGCAGTGCCTCAGGCTGATCAATTCCATGCCACGCTGCATTGATGCAGTAATTTATGCAAGAGGAGCCCCGACCGAGTATTGAGTGCATACTATACTGTACATGGACATACTTTTTAGTAAGCCAACATTTCTGTATTAAAAATCCTTTTTTTTTTGGTCTTATGTAATATTTAAATTTTCTGAGACACTGAATTTTGTGTTTTCACTATCAAAATTAAAGGAAACAAATGCTTAAAATATATCACTCTGTGTGTTACACATCTATAAAGAAAAAAAAAACAAATATATGAGTTTCACTTTTTGAATTGAATTACTGAAATAAATAAACTTTTTGATTATATTCTAATTTTATGAGATGCACCTGTGTGTGTGTGTGTATATATATATATATATATATATATATATATATATATATATATATATATATATATACACATATATATATATATATATATATATACACACACACATATATATATATATACACACACACATATATATATATATACTGTATATGTATTTATACGGGACGTGTAGTTCTGCAACAGCTGGAGGACCGTAGCTTGAGCATCCATGCTTTAGGGCCTCATGTAAACTGAGCATCAAAAACGCTGATTAATTTAAGGGTCCTTTCACACGAACGATCCAATTAGATCCGCCTGTCAGTTTTTTAGGCGGATCATTTTGGATCCTCCAGGCATCCCTATGGGGCAGCGGATGTCAGCGGAGACATGTCCGCTGACACCCGTTGCCATCCGCATCTGATCCTGTCTGTGAAATCCGGACGGATGGAAACCCTATTTTCCATCTGTCCAGGGGATCGGTTTGGCTGGGATCAGATGAGAGCGGACAGACGATCACTCTTATCCGATTCCCCATAGAGAGCAGCGGGGCTCTGACACCTCCCTCTCCGCACTGTGTGCGGAGAGGGAGCTGTCACCTGCCTGCTCAGTGGGGATCGGTGTATCGATCCCCCGCTGAGCATCACGGAGTCCGCTGACGGAGGCGGACCGTGTGAAAGGAGCCTAAGGGTGTTTGACTCTTTTTTTCTGCCTCTGCACACCCCTCAAGGTTAGCCTATGTATCAATGCATACATACTGTAGGTTTTTACAGGTGTTTATAGGCATAAAGGAAAACCTAGGTCCAGCTCATTTAGGACAGGAGTATTGCAGTGCAAAGAAATTATTGATGAAAGCATGTAAATGTTTAAGCGATAGGTGTGTTTTGCACTTGTGCATCTATTCATTCCAATAGCCAGAATCTGGCCAATGCAATGAATAAACACCCAAACGTTTGATGCATCTAAACATGCCTACAGACAGGGCCGCTGATAGGGGGGGACCACCAGCCCTCTTGTAGGGGGCCCGAGCACACAGGGGGGGCCCACACATAGAGGGGGATTAGTGATGGACAACAAATATGGAAATCTTCCTCTAACACCTGAATCTGATCTGTCCCCCTCCCTGCTATCAGCTTTTATCTGTTGAGAAAGAGACAGTCGTCCCTCACTAATTCCCCTCCCTTGTGTCCCCCCCCTCCCAGCACTTATCTCTGCTCAGGAGTTTATTTGTAAATTGTAACTTTGTTTCTCTCTCTCTGTCTCTCTGATCACTGAGCTCCAACTGCCCAGCCTGTATATTTTTCTAATCTCATCTTATTTTATTTAACATAGTTTTTTTTTTTAGATTTAGCAGGAATTATGCGAGTTATGTTATATTTGTGTCTGATAATAGTGATTTTGTTGTAATTTAACCACTTAAGATTTTACCCCCTTCCTGACCAGGGCCTATTTTGCGATTCGGCACTGCGTGACTTTAACGGACAATTGCTTGGTCGTGCAATGCTGTACCTAAACGAATTTGACATCCTTTTTTTCCCACAAACAGAGCTTTCTTTTGGTGGTATTTGATCATGCGCTATAAACCAAAAAAGAGAGTCAATTTTGCAAAAATAGCAATATTTTTCACATTTTTTAATATGAAATTCCCCCCCAAAAAAATGTAAAAATCTAAATTTTTTAACATTTTCGGTCAATTTGTTTTCTGCTACATATGTTTGGTAAAAAAAATCGCAAAAAGCGTATTTTGATTGGTTTGCGCAAAAGTTATTGCGTTTACTAACAAAGGGAAAGATTTTTGTCATTTTTGTTGTTTTTTTTTAAACGCGTAATGGCGGCGATCTGCTATTTTTTTTTTTGCGGGACTGCGACATTGCGGCAGACAGATCGGACCCTTGACTGACATTTTTGACACTTTTGGGGTTACCAGTGACATTACTGCAGTATTCAGTGCTATACATATGCACTGTTACTGCAAAATGACACTGGTAGTGAAGGGGTTAACTTTATTTGAGAGGGAGGGGCTGTGTGTGTCCCTAGGGGCGTGATTCTAACTGTGATTGGCTGTGGCTTGAGCTGTAGAAACAGTGATCAACGGTCCTACATAGTAGAACCGTGTGATCACTGTTTCTACACAGGGGAGAATGACAGGCGGCTTGTTTACACTAGCCGCCTGACTTTCTCCCTCTGCAGCGACGATCGCAGAGTGACCAGCGGACATCGGGTCCGCCAGTCACACACGCGGGGGAGTCCGTGACCACGCGGGAGCGCGCCTCCGGGGGCGCGCGCTCGCTCCCTAGACCCTCACAGGCTAGCGACGTAGATCTACGTCACTCTGCCTGTGAGGGGCTGACTGCCGCAGTAAATATACTGTGAGCAGTCGGCAAGTGGTTAAGCTAAATATATATTTTATATTTTCTTGGGGGGGCCCTGCCAGGTAGTCTGTACAGGGCCCCGCGATTTCTAACAGCAGCCCTGCCTACAGATGTTTAAAAAGCCTGGCTTTAGGCATGTTATTAACCCTGCTTTTTCCCCTCCCGGAACAAGGCGTCCAGGCGAGGAAAAAAAAAAATGCCCATTGCGCATAAGGCCTAACTCAATCAGCTTTCAGTTTCTACAATCTTCCTGCATGTGGGTGGGCAGGCAGCTCAATCAGTGTGATGTTTCTGATGCCTACAAACAGGCTTCAGAAGGAGTAAGCTGTCACAGACTTTTATCACGGCTTCAATATTGAACGGGATTCATTTTATATCTCCGAACAGATTTGTTTGCTTAGCAACACATACTTAGCAAAGTGGTCGTTTTGGCTTTTTTTATTTTACTGTTTGAATACAACGTGCTATAAGAGGTAATTCCACGATACCGCGTCTTCATTATAAACACTGCTGCAGGGAAAACAAACATTTCGCTTTTGTCCACAAACCTGCTCTCAGCTCCGGCTCCCAGTAGTCCTTGTTGAGCTCCCTTCCTCGCCGTGTTTAATTTCGTTCACGTGCGCTCGCGGCCTCCTCTCCCACCTGTTTACCTCCCTGCAAACGATGATGAAGCACCATCAATAAATGATGAAGTAAGGATTCAGGCTGTCACATTAGTCTGACGCTCTTCCCTTTAACTACAACAAACGCAGCCTCATTTTTCCTGCGAGACCGTCTCCCTCCGGTTTCTCAGCTGACCTCCTGTCCCAAAAATTCTCTGCCTCTAAAATATGGCTCCCTTCTGAATTGCACTGAATTCCTTATTGATTTGTCGAGGTCCTTTGTCCTTTCTGGTGGCTTTTTTATGGTGCTGGATTTTCCACCGTTTAGGCATTGTTTTTAAGCACGTAGTCTCTAATTTATTTATGTTCTGTTGAAATACTTTGTGAGGGCGAGCATTAAAGTGATTTATGGAATAGTTTCGGATGGATTCCAATCAAATGTTAATAGGTAACAAAAAGGTCAGGGTCAAATTACTGGAGCCCGTAGGCACGCAATCAAAAGCTGAATTTCTATCCTAGAATTGCCTCTTTGACATAAGATATGAAGAACGCCGGCACCACAGTGAAATGCAGGAAAAAAAAAATAACATTATTTGGGCAAAGGAGGAAACAGCACAGAATAGTCAACGGGTTTCTGCCTAGATGGCCTTACTCATGAGATGAGTAAGGCCATCTAGGCAGAAACATGGTGACTGTTCTCTGCTGTATTCACAGTTGTCCAAATAAAGTGGACTTTTACTATCTTTTACCATGGTGCCAGCATTCTTCACATCTTCAGTTTCGGGTCTGCAGTCCGTGCCTGAGCACCACTTTCCAGCCACGTTGAGTGTAACAGGAGGTAGAAACACTTCATTTGGTATATATTGACTTCTTTGACATAGACCATCAACTCTGGGCAGTGGACTCCCCTTCTCCCCCCACACACCCTGCATAAGTTATTAGCTGGTTTTTGCCAACCAGGAGTAGAGGAATAAGGCTTAACACTTACTTAATGACTGGCTCCAGCAGGGTCCCTCCAAGTATGGACTCAGGCTGTCACATTAGTCTGACGCTCTTCCCTTTAACTACAACAAATGCAGCCTCATTTTTCCTGCAAGACCATCACCCTCCGGTTTCTCAGCTGACCTCCTGCCCCAAAAATTCTCTGCCTCTAAAATATGGCTCCCTTCTGAATTGCACTGAATTCATTATTGATTCATCAAGGTCCTTTGATCTTTCTGGTGGCTTTTCTATGGTGCGGGATTTTCCACCGTTTGGGCATTGTTTTTAAGCACGTAGTCTCTAATTTATTTATGTTCTGTTGAAATACTTTGTGAGGGCGAGCATTAAAGTGATTTATGGAATAGTTTCGGATGGATTCCAATCAAATGTTAATAGGTAACAAAAAGGTCAGGGTCAGATTACTGGAGCCTGTAGGCACACAACCAAAAGCTGAATTTCTATCCTAGAATTGCCTCTTTGACATAAGATATGAAGAACGCCGGCACCACAGTGAAATGCAGGAAAAAAAAAAATAACATATTTTGGGCAAAGGAGGAAACAGCACAGAATAGTCAACGGGTTTCTGCCTAGATGGCCTTACTCATGAGATGATTAAGGCCATCTAGGCAGAAACATGGTGACTGTTCTGTGCTGTATTCACAGTTGTCCAAATAAAGTGGACTTTTACTACCTTTTACCATGGTGCCAGCATTCTTCACATCTTCAGTTTCAGGTCTGCAGTCCGTGCCTGAGCACCACTTTCCAGCCACGTTGAGTGTAACAGGAGGTAGAAACACTTCATTTGGTATATATTGACTTCTTTGACATAGACCATCAACTCTGGGCAGTGGACTCCCCTTCTCCCCCCACACACACTGCATAAGTTATTTGCTTGTTTTTGCCCACCAGGAGTAGAGGAATAAGACTTAACACTTACTTAATGACTGGCTCCAGCAGGGTCCCTCCAAGTATGGACTCAGGCTGTCACATTAGTCTGACGCTCTTCCCTTTAACTACAACAAATGCAGCCTCATTTTTCCTGCAAGACCATCACCCTCCGGTTTCTTAGCTGACCTCCTGCCCCAAAAATCCTCTGCCTCTAAAATATGGCTCCCTTCTGAATTGCACTGAATTCATTATTGATTCATCAAGGTCCTTTGATCTTTCTGGTGGTTTTTTTATGGTGCGGGATTTTCCACCGTTTGGGCATTGTTTTTAAGCACGTAGTCTCTAATTTATTTATGTTCTGTTGAAATACTTTGTAAGCGCGAGCATTAAAGTGATTTATGGAATAGTTTGAGATGGATTCCAATCAAATGTTAATAGATAACAAAAAGGTCAGGGTCAGATCACTGGAGCCGGTAGGCACACAACCAAAAGCTGAATTTTTATCCTAAAATCCCTCTTTGACATAAGATACAAAGAACACTTGCACCACAGTGAAATGCAGTAAAAAAAACACATTATTTGGGCAATGGTGGAAACAGCACAGAATAGTCGACGGGTTTCTGCCTAGATGGCCTTACTCATGAGACGAGTAAGGCCATCTAGGCAGAAACATGGTGACTGTTCTATACTGTATTCATGGTTGACCAAATAATGTGTTTTTTGGACTTTTACTACCTTTCAACATGGTGCCAGCATCCTTTTACATCTTCAGTTTCAGGTCTGCAGTCCGTGCCTGAGCACCACTTTCCAGCCATGTTGAGTGTAACAGGAGTTAGACATAGACCCTTAACTCTGGGCACCCCTTCTCCCCCCACACACACACTGCATAGGTTAATTGCTCATTTTTGCCCAGGAGTGGAGGAATAAGGCTTAACACTTACTTAATGACTGGCTCCAGCAGGGTCCCTCCAATGGTGCTACTGCCCCCAGAAAGCCTCCTCTCTAAGGTGCTCCTGACCATGGTTCTCCATGTACAATGCAGGGTCAATAGCCTTGTACTGTATGTAGCACCCTCTAGTGTGTGCTAGATGTAAATACGTTTGTCAGTGTAGGGAAATTGGTTTGGCTGAGAGCCAGGCCTGGATTGAATCTGGGTCAGGGCTGAGTGACTCAGGGACGCTGGATGACTCAGCAAGCAGCATCTTAGGTGACTCCCCCTGCTTTCTGGAAACTTGTAGAAGCTTTCAGAGGATGATGTCTAGGAGGAGCTGCTTGCTTGGAGTATTCATGAGGGCCCCAGCCAATCCCCAGCAAAATTGGCTGGGAGAGGGCAGGCCACACTTAATAAGTACAGTAAGCCTGGGGCTTAGGTGCTGGAGGAACCCTCTACAACACACAGAGGAAATCCTTCCTGGAGGCACAGGGGCAAGCGGAGGCACAGCAGGAAAAGGTCAGCACGCCCATGAGTTCTCCAGAGGAATTAGCCAGAGGGGCTAGTGAGTAATCTGGGAGGACTGTGGAGAGAGAGAGAGAGAGAGAGAGTGTAGGTCTGGGAGGACTGTGGAGAATTAGCAGCTGCAGCTAGGCAGGCTGGCAGTGCCTGAAGAGGTGGTTGGAGTGTCTGGTCAGATCCATTAAAGTGTCCCAGCTGAGTTTTTTTGCAAGCAAGTGTGCTGGAGGAAGAGAGGAGTGTATATAGACTTTACATAGGATAAGTCAATCCTGAAGTTGTTTAAAGTCAAGTGGGCATCCTATAACACCCCTATTCCCCATCCACATTTATTCCCCTAAATAAAACAAAAAACAAAGTACTGGACTGTTTTAGGTCTCTGGGAAATTCAGGGTGCCTGGCTGGGGGAACCCATTTCACTTGCGGCTCCTAAGGGGGTGCGCTACATGTATATGATAATGCTAAAGCACCACCCATAGCCTAAAGCACTGGAGGGAAATGAGACCACTGGAGCTGGTTATATTGGAGATGAGGTAAGGAATACAACCTTCTCTTCTTCTCATAGACCTAATGAGTATTTCCCCCTGGCAGTTTTGATAAGGGGTAAGGAGGGTCCCAGCAGTGGCATATTTAGGTTTTGTGCTGCCCTAAGCCTGACTATACTTGTGCATGCCCATATTTAAATATGACCCACCCCTTCCTGTAAAAGGCCACACCCCTTCCTGTTTCTGACCTATTCTGTCATCTGTAAACCACAGACCACAACCACAGTGTATCAGTGCCCATCAGCATAGCCTCATCAGTGCCGCCTTATCAGTGCAGCCTTATCAGTGCCGCCTAATTACTGCCCATCAGTGCAGAATATAAGTGTAGCATATCAGTGTAGCCTCATCAGTGGCCATCAGTACAGCCCCATCAATGGCCACCAGTGCAGCCTATCAGTGCTCATTAGTGCAGCCTAAGATATTTGGACATGTGTTTGCTGCCACTCATTGTAATTATAGGAATATTTCACTTATTTGTATAATGAGTAGGACGTCTATAGTCATTATACAAATAAGTGAAATATTCAGTGGCAGCAAACACAAGTCCAAATACCTTATAAGATTGAAGTAACCTTACTAACCCAGTGACATATTGGGATAGACATATGAGGTAAGCAGGTCCAAAATATTATTGCCATCATATACAATAAAAGTCTTAATTGTATATGATGCAATTCAATATGCTTGTTCAAGGACAAGGATGTTTAAAGAGATGAAATTATATTTTTGAGATGATGCCTGCCATACCTAGAGTAGGATTATTGGAGTATACAACACAATGCAAATTCTTCTGCTTGCTGGTTACTCGGGTTTTCTGGCAACACCTAATTCCGATGTTGTGAGTCTACAAGCTAACAATTTTTTTAAAATCTGCCAGTTGAATGAAGCTGGAAATGATGAGGATTTTGTCACTTCCTGTTTCAGTGCTGTCATTCCCTGGCCAGTACAGTCAGGGAAGCATCTCATTAAACTCATCTGTATTTGATCAGATACTTTGAAGAGCAAAGGAAATATCAACGGTCTATAGACCCCTGATGTCTCAATAAAGAGTACCTGTCATAGCACAAAGCTATCACTAGGGGCTTGTTCACATAATGTGATAGCAATAAATGTAATTTAAAAAAGTGTAAAAAAAAAAAAAAAAAATGTAAGAAAAAAAATAAAAAATACAAAAAAAAATGTTTTAAAGGCACCCCCCCCCCCCCCACCGTGCTCACACGCAAATGCAAACACACACATAGTTCCTGCACACATATGTAAACCGAGATTGCACCACACATGTGAGGTATCAACATGAACGCGAGAGTGAGAGCAATAATTCTAGTGCCAGAGCTTGCATTTAACTCTAAAACCATAATCTGCAAAGGCTTTTAAAGTGTTACATACGGTGCATGCAAGTTATTTTGCTTTAACACGAGCTGCACACACCTTTTTTTTGTTACGTCAATACTTGTACTTGGTATTGGTTTTTAGGTTGCCTGCTCCTGTGTGCGCTGGGCTGCTTATTTTTTTATTTTTTTTCCCTTTTCCTTTTGTGCGTATTAAAACCAATTAACAGTTTTAAAAAAAAAAAAAAAAATGTCACCTATTATCACCTTTTGTACTAGGTACAAAAGTAGTTCCATAACAAAATCCCTTTGATTCTGGAGAACAGATGTATCTCATGAGAGGAAATGTTCAACCGCTTAAAATCCTAAAGAATGGGGAATACATGTATATAGAGAGGCCACATCAGCTGTTACCAATAAGCAATCACAATTGATGTTGGTCCTCTCTAGTAACATAATGGTGTCTTTAGTATCCTTGAGATAGAAAGGGATACAAAAATAAGAGCATATATTCCCAAACTAATATCACCAAAAGGGGAGAGAATTGAGAAACCAGAAGAAATATCTGAAGAATTCCGTAAATACTATGAGTCACTATATAATCTAGAAACACAAAAACAGGAGCCAGAAGAGATGACTCAATATCTAGTAAGATCAGGTATGCCGGGTATATCAGAGGAGGTGAGGGAGTCAATGTCTGCAGATATAACATTGGAAGAACTTCAGAAAGCAATTAAAAACACCAAAATAGGGAAGGCACCAGGGCCAGACGGACTACCAATACAATACTATAAGACATTCTTCCATAAATTAGGCCAAAAAATGTTGGATCTATTCAATAGATCTTCGGTACAAACACCAGTACATAAAGACATGTTACGAGCACATATAACGGTGCTACCAAAAGAGGGAAAGGACCCGACAACATGCCCCAGTTACAGGCCTATATCATTACTCAACACAGACTTAAAATTATTTGCCAAGGTTGTAGCGAGCAGACTACAGTCTCACCTCCCTTCCCTGATACATTTAGATCAAGTGGGCTTCGTGCCCAATAGAGAAGCACGTGATAATACAGTAAAAGCCCTCAATCTTCTACAACTGGCCCATGACTCTAAACAAGCTTGCACATTCATAGGGACCGATGCAGAAAAAGCATTTGACCGGGTCAGTTGGAAATTCATGTTTAAAGTACTACAACATGTGGGGATAGGAGAAAGGATGATAGACTGGATTAACCAACTATATATAAAACCAACTGCCCGGGTCAAAGCAAATGGAATTCTGTCAAAAGAATTTGAGATAGCTAACGGCACAAGACAGGGATGCCCCCTCTCCCCATTACTATTCACTTTAACACTAGAGCCCTTTCTATGCACCATACGGAACAATCAGGACATAAGGGGAATAAACGCAGCAGGCACTCAACAGAAAGTCTATGCCTATGCAGATGACATGTTATTTACGTTAACAAACCCCCTTATCTCTTTACCTAATCTTTTACAGGAATTCCGTCAGTATGGAGCGCTATCAAATTTGAAAATTAATATAGGTAAATCCGAAGCGATGGGAATAGGACTAACTAATGAACTAAGATCCCAATTATGCGTTAACTTTGCTCTAAAGTGGACAGGAGAGGCGTTGAGATACCTAGGAACACTCTTGCCGTTTGAGATGTCCCGGGTGTATACGCTAAATTTTCCCCCACTCCTGAATAAAGTAAAGGAACAACTGCGAGGGTGGCAAACCGGATTAAGTTCATGGTTTGGAAGATGTAACATCCTCAAAATGGCTATTCTCCCGAGGTTTCTGTACATGTTCCAGGCGATACCAATTACAATACCATCAAACTACTTCAAACAGATACAATCAGAATTTGGAAAGTTTATATGGCGCCAAAAAAGACCTAGGCTCCAAAGAACATTAATACATCTACCTAAAAAGAATGGGGGACTCGCAGTCCCAGATATATTAAAATATTACCAGGC
This sequence comes from Pelophylax lessonae, assembly GCF_965119305.1. Taxonomy (NCBI): domain Eukaryota; kingdom Metazoa; phylum Chordata; class Amphibia; order Anura; family Ranidae; genus Pelophylax; species Pelophylax lessonae. The sequence continues at coordinate 218,966,857 of NC_138777.1, read as the reverse complement.
TGTACATCTAGGCAGATTAATAGATTGGTGCTGTCATACCAAGATTAAAATATGGCCTAATATAGAGCAGATGCAAAGTGCAATACCGTTAAATAGAGCCTCATGGTGCCCAGGCCCATTAATAAAGGAAATGATGCAACACCCAACAATAGGAACTACAATAAGGATATGTAAAAAGGTATTTCGAAACACAGATATAACTTCAGAAAACACACCTTTATTCCCTATATTAGGGAACCCAGCATTCACCCCTGGATTTCAGGACACCCGATTCAATAAATTAAGAGAAAGAGGGAAATATCAGGCATCCCATTTTATAAGGGCGGGCGCCTGGGTAACTGTAAATGTACTGAAGGACCCAGACGAGGATTTTGGCCTAGATCATTGGAGGGCGATGCAATTGAATCATTTTTTCCAAACACTCCCCCCCCCTGTGGAATTCGTTAGACCCATGACTGTTTTTGAGAGAGTATGTACACAGAAGGGAACAGTTTCTCATATACTCTCAAAGACATACTCTCTGATAGTAGATCCATCCTCAGAATATAGACCGTTTTACTTCAAAGGATGGGAGAGAGAATTAGGGATCACATTTACACAAAAACAAATACAACATATAATAAAATTTACATTTAAGTCATCAGTATGTACAAGAATACAGGAAACAAATTACAAATTATTATCAAGGTGGTACTATACACCAACCCGGTTACATAAAATCGCCGCACAAAATTCGGACAGATGCTGGCGGTGTCTAGAGGAAAGGGGGAATCTTTTTCATATATTCTGGCAATGCACAAAGATAAAAAGGTTTTGGAGTCAGATAAAGGAAATAGCTCAGAAATTTACTGAATATGATATCCCAGAAGATCCTATATTTTTCCTCTTTCAAGCACCAGAAATGTCAGATAGACAATATAAAAAATCGATTTTACGACATTTATTAGACTCAGCTAAAGCGTGTATTCCTCTAAAATGGAGAGATCCAAACCCACCAACCATCAGTATATGGCTACACAAAGTGGAAGAAATAAATAAATTTGAGGACATGATTTTAACTGGGCAAGGTAAAAGAGAGATATATACTAAAAAGTGGGCCATGTGGAACCAATTTATAGCCTCTGAGGAAGGGAAAGCCCTGAATATGGAAGATCAGGGAACAATATAAATACAGTGATGGGGGAGAGGGGGAGGAGGGGTGGGGGGGGGAGGGGGGGAGGGGAGAGAGAGTCTTAAATCTGCACATAAATCAAAATTGAGGATAGAAAAAATGAGAGATAGATAAGGGAAGGGGAAAAAGGACACTTGGGTGAGAAGTGACACTAGGTCTATGTACACATAATTGGCCCTTTTTTTTTTTTTTTGCTGTATTTGTGGATGAGCCCCCGCAGGGGTCATGTGGTGATGGGTTAAAATAAAATGGAACATGTAAGAAAGAGAGGGGGAAAGAGGAGCACAATAAAGTATCAGACACAAATGGGAAATTACAGAGGGGTTATGGCACATATTTACACAATAAGATAGAAATTTTTTTTTTTTTTTTTTTTTCTTTCTTTCTCTCTCCTCCGCTTTTCTCCCCTCACTTCTCGCCCCCTCTGAACCCCCTAGGGCGGGGCTCCCCTTTTTCCGGTGAAACTTTCCTCATGAGGAGGGAAACATTATGTGGTAACAGAGGAACACTAGCAGGGGATATACAACAGAAAGAATGCACCCCCCTAGAATGGGTTGTGATGTGCCCTCAGAAGAGGGAATAGATGGGGCTTGGGAACTAGTCGGGAGGAAATAATTTCTTTTCTTTTTTCCTTTTTTTTTTTTTTTTTTTTTTTTTTGTTTTCTTAACTATCCTCCTCTCTGGATACAGGATATTTTTAAATGAATAAAAGGGAGAAAAACGGGAGAAACAGGGGGAAATAAGGTAATCTATTAATATGGAAGGTTACAATTGAAGAGTAAACAAGATATGGATAATATGTGATCAATAATGAATGAAATTTGGAATGTATAAGGAATATGTTGTATCATTTGTAAAATGTAAACAAGAAATGTTCCCTTTTTGTTTCTTTGGCATAAATAAATAAAATTTGAAAAAAAAAAAAAAAAAAAGAAAGGGACAGTACTCACCAGAGGCTGGAGATAGAAATCAATATATCTCCCAATTCTGGAGGTAATAGAATCAATCCCACTCACTATTGGACGTCCAGGTGAGTAGGGTTTTTGTGTTCCTTTGGAAGGTAATACATAATAGGAACCCTTATTTTCATTTATAGTCACTTATGGTTCATGAGCAGTGCCATGCCAAGCTGACCAAGATTTCCCATAGACTCTAATGAGCACTGAAAGTTGAAAATTGGTCTGGGCAGGAAGGGGGTGAAAGCGCCCTGTATTTAAGTGGGACCCTATGACAGAACATTTTATGAAAACGGCGTGGGCCCCCCCCCCAAAAAAAAATCCATACTAGGCCCTTTGGATCTGGTATAGATTTTAAGGGGAACTCCACGCCAAAATAAAAAAAAAAGTGGTGTAAGTTCCCCCCCAAAATCCATACCAGACCCTTATCCGAGCATGCAGCCTGGCAGGCCAGGAAAGGGGGAGATAAGCAAGTGCCCCCCCTCCTATTCCATACCAGGCCAATTGCCCTCAACATGGGGGGGTGGGTGCTTTGGAGCAGGGGGGGCACTGCACCCCACCACCCCAAAGCACTTGTTTCCATATTGATGGGTACAGGGGCCTTTTCCCAACAACCCTGGGCTGTGGTTGTGAGGGTCCGCTGGTGGGGGGTTTATTGGAATCTGAAAGCCCCCTTTAAGAATGAAGCCCCCAGATCCTGCCCCCCCCCCCCATGTATGGGTACATCGTACTCATACCTATTCACCAAAAAGGTGTAAAAAAATAAAAGCCACAGGAAACTGTTTTTGACAAGTCCATTATTAAAAAGAAAAAAAAAATTGTGTCCCTCGATGTAAATCCATCGTCAGTCACAATGCCCGCCGGACCCAAAAAATAGAAAGAGTTAAAAAACGCTTTGCCCAATCTTCAGCTTTGACAGTTCTTTTATAGGCAAGGGGCGGTGCCACCGGATAACGTAGCCCTTGCCTATTAAAGTACCGTCAAAGCTGAAGCCCGGGCATACGGCGGTGGCCTCTTAAGAGGCAAAGCATTTTTAAATGTGTTCTATTTTTCGAGTCTGGTGGGCGTCGTGATTGACGATGGATTTACATCGAGGTACACTCGTTTTTTTTCTTTTTAATAAAGGTTTTGTCAAAAACTGTTTCTTCTGGTTTTTACTTTTTTATACTTTTTTTGGTGATTGAAAAGGGGGCTTCCAGATTCTGATAAGCCCCCCACCCGCAGACCCTGACAACCACAGCCCAGGGTTGTTGGGAGAAGGCCCTTGTCCCCATCAACATTGGGGGGCAGGGCCCCCCTGCCCCAAAGCACCCACCCCACCATGTTGAGGGCATGTGGCCTGGTATGGTTCAGGAGGGGGGGCTGGCTCGCCCCCCTCCCTTTCCTGACCTGGCAGGCTGCATGCTCAGATAAGGATTTTGGGGGGGGGGGCCCCACGCTGGAAGGGCCCAAAGGGCCTGGTATGGACTGGAGGGGGGGGACCCTACCTCATTTTATTCATTTTTTTTTCTGTGTTGCCAGGAATCGCCAATAAATTACAGCCGTGAGCAAGTTTAAATGACATTTTTTCCTTTAGAAATGTCAGTATTGCTGCAGCAGACTCCATAAATCGTACAGATGCGTCAATTTACAGGCACATTAGAGGACCCCCCAGGCATGATATTTGACGGAATTTTTCATTTTTATTGTTTCACTTTAAGCATCATTAAAATCACTGCTCCTTTAAAAACAGTTGTTTTAAAAAACATTTTTGGCATTGATACATGTCCCCCAGGGCAGTACCCGGGTCCCCAAACAGTTTTTATGGCAATAACTTGCATTTAAGCCTTTCAAATGAGGAGTTTTTTATTTTTCATCTTCGTGTCCTATAGACTTTAAAAGAGTTTGTTTGTTCACTAGAACTTTTTCCCTGTTTGAGATCTTCTGGTGTGAACTGAACAGGGCGGGGGTGGTCGGCCTATCACTAGATACCAATAAAGTTTATGTGCCTGTTAAGGCATGCGTCCCAATACTTTTGGTAATATAGTGTAAAGAAACGGGGGTGCACATGTCAATGCACCAATGGCCACCAGTAGGTGAATCTGCTTACCTCCTTTTATTCATTTTTTTTTTTTTTCTGTATTTCCAGGACCTGGCAATACATTACGGCCGTGAGCAAGTTTACATAACATTTTTTCCTTTATAAATGTCAGTATTGCTGCAGCAGGCTTTATACATCGTACAGATGCGCCACTTTACAGGCACATTAGGGGACCCCCCCAGGTACGATATTTGAAGGAATTTTTCCTTTTTTTATTGTTTCACTTTAAGCATCATTAAAATCACTGCTCCTTTAAAAACAGTTGTTTTAAAAAAAAAATTTGCATTGATACACGTCCCCCAGGGCAGTACCCGGGTCCCCATACACTTTTTATGGCAATAACTTGCATTTAAGCCTTTAAAATGAGGAGTTTTGATTTTTCATCTTCGTGTCCCATAGACTTTAAAAGAGTTTGTTTGTTCACTAGAACTTTTTCCCTGTTCGAGATGTTCTGGTGTGAACCGAACAGGGGGGTGGGCCCAGCACTAGATACCAATAAAGTTTATGTGCGTGTTAAGGCAAGCGTCCCAATACTTTTGGTAATATAGTGTATGAAATGGGGGGTGTGCATGCCAATGCACCAATGGCCAATGAGAGAGTCAAAAAAATCAATCTTTGTTGATTGAAAAGTATATCAAAAGAGATATACTTTTTAATCAACAAAGATTGATTTTTTTGTCTCTCTTATTGGCCATTGGTGCGTGGGCATGCACACCTCCATTTCTAGTTCTTTCAGTACAATTACTTGCCAGTTTTAAATAGTTTATACATTATTGTAGATAATTTATTTAGTAGTAATTTTTAATATAGTATAAATGTAAACAATTACAAAATTGTCCCGATAACTAATTAAAAAAAAAAAAAACAGATTAGAGGATTGCAGTGGCAGATCAACAAAGGTAAATAAAATAAAAAGGGGGAACAATAACTGTGCTAAACAATAATAAAAGAGATGATATTGAATCAGAGCTGCAACTATTCAGTGAGATAACGAAAATAACAAAAATAGTTGTGCTAAAAAGTGAATATGGGTGTGCACTTGACAGTCACAAATAGCTCTTATTGCAGTGAAATAATAAAAGAGCGATGAACAAAACACCCATGATAGTCCAAATGATTGCTGAATCTTCAGAGTAAACCTCGATTGATAACTGTGAACTGGTATAAATCCACCACCAAAAGAAAAAATCCTCCACCAGTAGGTGAATCTGCTTAACAGAGCCACCTGTCCTCAAGGGTCAATAGTGCTTGTAATTCTCTACTAGGCACTGAATCCAGGTAGGAGATCACAGGTCACTCATCTTAGAAGGTCCAACAAAACTCGCATGGTGGCAGAAAATAAGCAACTCATAAGGAGCAATGGGAAAAGTATCATGGTGTAAAATCATCACTTATTGGGAACACATAACACGATATTGCACTTACATAAGTAAAAACATCAAAAGCATGAAATAAGCCGGCCGGCTTCAGCTGATCCCCTGTCCTTCCGGGATCATAAGAGCCCGGTGACTTCAGCACGTCGCCAACCCAACTCGTTTCGTCACAGATGACATCGTTCTGGGGCACGAGCGGCGTGCTGACTCACCGCATTTAATACAGGAAACCAAGCCTCGGTCTGAGTCCCAAGTGATTATACAGCCGAACCGCCATTTTGGTAAAGGAAAACTATGAGAAAAGATTAGAGGAACTGAATTTATTCTCTCTTCAGAAGAAGAGATTAAGGGGGGATATAATCAGCATGTATAAATACATAAGGGGTCCATATAGTGAACTTGGTGTTGAGTTGTTCACTTTATGGTCAACACAGAGGACAAGGTGGCACTCTTTACACCTAGAGGAAAACAGATTTAGTCTCCAAATACGGAAAGGTTTCTTCACCATAAGAGCTGTGAAAATGTGGAATAGATTCCAAGGTGGTTCTGGCCAGCTCAGTAGATTGCTTTAAAAAAGGCCTTGATTATTTCCTGGGTGTACATAATATAAATGAGTACTAATATTTATAGGTAAAGTTGTTCCAGGGAATATCTGATTGCCTCTCGGGGGATCAGGAAGGATTTTTTTTCCCCCTGCTGTAGCAAATTGGATCATACTTTGCTGGGGTTTATTTTCGCCTTCCTCTGGATCAACGGAGGGTATAGGATTGTGTATATGGGATTGTATGGTTGGGTTTTCATTACTGTTTTTTTTTTTTTTTTATTGGTTGAGCCAGATGGACTTGTGTCGTTTTTAAACCTGACTTAATATGTAACTATGAAAACGGACTTACCCAGATATAAAATCTTGCCAATACTGGGGTAAAGAGCAAATATGAATAACACTGAATAAATATGTACAAATATCAAAAAAATCACTTTCAAGATGTAAATTAAACATCTCATGAGACCAACCTAAGGCTACATTCACACCTGAGCGTAGCGTTTTCGCACGTTTTTTTCCCGCGATTTTTGCCGCGATTTACAGGCGTTTTTACAGGCGTTTTTTTGTGCAGGCGTTTTTAGATTGAATAGAGACCAATGGAAAACGCCTGTAATCTGCCCAAAAAGAAGCTCATGTACTTTTTTGAGCGTTGGGCGTTTTGCTCACAGCGTCAAAACGCCCAGATGTGAACAGGGGCCATTGAAATGAATAGGATTTGTCTTGTTGGGCATCTTGAGAGCTGATCCTAGAGCAGAAAAACTCCCCAAAAACGCCCCAAAACGCCTACATGTGAACGGAGCCTAAAAAAAAAAAATGAAAAAATGATAGATAGTGTTTGTTAGTTTATTAAAAAAAATATATACTATGTCTATAAAATTAAATTCATTATTGGGAAATACATTAATAAATCTCCCGAAAAAAGTGCCATATCAAAAAGATCAACAAAGGTACAGCTTAGGAAGCTTGAAGTTATTAGCTCGTCCTCACAAGTCATATTCTCATAACATTCTTTAGCCACATTTCATTGCTAAACTCTCTTTAAACCAGTTTACCTTGCCATATGTAAATCAATTTTATCATACGAAAGTGAAAAAAAAAAAAAAAAAAATTGTCTGTCAACATAATTAACAGAAATGAGTGGCTGTTCAATATGTAATTCCATCCAGCGTGGAATATTTTAGCTCAGCTATCAAGGGGACTTGTGTCAACGTAGCAGGCTGACTTACAAGTGACCTGTCATCTTGACAAGGGATATCATTGAAAGCTGCTCTCGAGATAGGCCGGTCAAATTAATGGCTTTATTGAATAAGGTATCAATATCACAAGCGACAAAATCAATACCTTTTGATAGGATGATGACAAATGGCTAATGAAAATTTCACACTCAGGGACTGAGGATATTAGGGTAATGAAAGTTTAATCCTATAAAAAAAAAAAATAATAAATAAAAAATAAATATATAACTTGCAAGATGAGAAATGATGGAGTCGGGCGTGCGGTGTGTGTGTGCGCACTTTCTCAGACAACAACAATGCGGTGTCTTGCTATATAACTTCAGCTATCTCCTTGGGTTTTCAAATACTTCCAATGTGTCTGTTTCGGAGAGATAAGGAGCCTCAGAAATTTTTTTTTTTTCCGAGGTTATCCTCATTTTTAAAACTTATTTTTTCTGTCTCCTCTAACCATCTACGGTATGTAGCTTTTCAAAATCATTTTGACTAGATGTACCGTATGTGTTCCTTATAACAAACTACCATCTGCTGATAAGAATTGACGTTAAATGAATAACCAAGGCTAAGCATACCCTTTGGCGCTCCAACAAAATGTCTTAAAAAAAAAAAAAAATGAAGGTAAAAAAAAAAAAAAAAAAAACAAGTAAAATAAAAGTGGAGATGGAAAAGTCTGAGGTCGACGTGGTATAAAAAGTGTTTTATGTTTGTTATTTGTCTTTCTTTGACCTGATGATAAACTAAAAAAATTCCGGGACTGTAAAGCCTCTTATGAAAAATTGCATTCTGGAAAAAAAATACAAAGTGTGGCGGTGTTGGACCTTTTTTTTATATCGTGTTTATGTGCGCAGTCACGCCGCCGGTCTCTCCTTTAGAATCCGCAATAGATTTAGCGATGGTTAAAAGATCTACTCGAGAATTAAAAGCCTTTCGTCTAACCCGGATAACTTTTGCGGTTACAGGTTTGCAGGTGACGTACCGAGACAAAGAGAACGATATGAATTTATAGGTATGGATTTCCATTCTCCGAGATGCCGCCATAATAATAGGCAATCTGAAGGCATACACACAATCAGAAAGGGAACATTCTTCCAGCTCGCCGTTGTTTCAATCATATTGTCCTGCTGTCTAAAGTTCTTTGTCATGTCATTTATTATCAAAAAAAAACATGCTTTGGAGAAAAACTATTCTCATTTAAAGGTCACAACGAGAGGTAAAATCACTTCCAGGTGAGTAATCAAGTCCATGAGAAGAGAAAAAGAGAATGGAGACTTGTTGACGGTGCTGTCTCTCAAGGGATCAAAAACACATATACACTATATTACCAAAAGTATTGGGACGCCTGCCTTTACACGCACATGAACTTTAATGGCATCCCCGTCTTAGTTTGTAGGGTTCAATATTCAGTGGCGATTTTGGCTCTGAGGAAGAGGGTTCTCCCTCGAAATGCGTAAGCCAAGCCAGGTCTTTGTGGACACCATCAAGCCATTACACCATCCAGCAGCAGAGAAGTGTTCTGGAGGCGATTGGTTCCTATTTTCTACATGCATGTATACATCTTACTTTTGTGAGTATAATGTATGCTACCTATTTTGATTTTAATAAACTGGTAATGCACAAGGTCGGTGCGCCCTTCTCTTGTTGTTGTCTTTCAGTGTTTTTGGATACCCTTGGTCCTGAGGGGGCAGCAAGACCACCTTATATGTGCTAAAAAGCCCTTTCAGACCATTCACCTTCCCGCATTCCACTTGGGCGCAGGAGAGATACTGTTTTTGGGTTCAATATTGAATTGGCCCACCCTTTGCAGCTATAACAGCTTCAACTCTTCTTGGACGGCTGTCCACAAGGTTTAGGAGTGTGTCTATGGGAATGTTTGACCATTCTTCCAGAAGCGCATTTGTGAGGTCAGGCTCTGATGTTGGACGCGAAGGCCTGGCTCGCAGTCTGCACTCTTATTCATCCCAAAGGTGTTCAATCGGGTTGAGGTCAAGACTCTGGCAGGCCAGTCAAGTTCCTCCACCCCAAACTCGCTCATTCATGTCTTTATGGACCTTGATTTGTGCACTGGTGCGCAGTCATGTTGGAACAGGAAGGGGCCATCCCCAAACTGTTCCCACTAAGTCAGGAGCATGAAATTGTCCAAAATGTCTTGGTATGCTGATGCCTTAGGAGTTCCCTTTAATGGAACTAAGGGGGCCAAGCCCAAGCCTTGAAAAACAACCCCACACCATAATCCCCCCTCCACCAAAGGATTTTGACCAGTGCACAAAGCGTTTATAATCGTTTATAATGGAGACACTGAAAAACATTTAAGGCGAGCATGCAGCCTGGCAGGCCAGGAAAGGGGAGGGGACAAGCGAGTACTCCCCCTCCTGAACTATACTAGGCCACTTTCCCTCAACATGGGGAGGGTGCTTTGGGGTGCCCCCCAAAGCACCTTGTCCCCATGTTGATGGGGACAAGGGCCTCTTCCTGACAACCCTGGGTTGTGGTTGTGGGGGTCTGTGGGTGGGTGGCTAACCGGAATCTGGAAGCCCCCTTCAACAAGGGGGACCCCAGATCACGGCCCCCTCTATGTAAATGGTTATCGGGTACATTGTACATCGTATTGGGTACATCGTCAGGTACATCATTGGGTACCCCTACCCATTCACCAAAAAAGTGTACAAAAAAATAAACATATCTTTAGAAAGTTTTTGACAAGTCCTTTATTCAAAAATAAAAATAAAAAAATGGTGTCCCTTGATGTAATTCCATTGTCAATCACGACGCTCGCCGCACCCGAAAAATAGAAAATCCCTCCTGAACCATACCAAGCCTCTTGCCCTCAACACGGGGGTGGGTGCTTTGGGGAAGGGGAGCTCTGCCCCCCCCCCCCTGCCCAAAGCAACTTGTCTCTATGTTGGTGGGGACAAGGGCCTCTTCCCGACAACCCTGGGCTGTGGTTTGGGGGTCTTCGAATGGGGGGGCTTATCGGAATCTGGAAGCCCCCTTTAACAAGGGGGCCCCCAGATCCCACCCCTCCCCATGTGAATGGGTATCGGGTACATTGTACCCCTACCCATTCACCAAAAAAGCGTACAAAAAAAATAAAATAAAAGACAGTTCATGATAAGTCCTTTATTCAAAAATAAAAAAATAGTGTCCCTCGATATAAATCCATCGTCAATCATGACGCCCACCGCACCTGAAAAATAGAAAAAAATGCTAAGACTCTTCACCTCTTCTCAGGCGTCCCGCCGTATGCTGCTCTTGAGCTTTGACAGCTCTTTTATAGGCAAGAGGCGGGGACACCCGGTTACATCACCCGGTGGCACAGCCCCCTTCTGACATCACATGACATTGCGCGATGTTTATCTGTGATAGAACGGCAGTCTGCCTTGTATACATAGGCAGACCGCCATTCTGTCTCTATGGGGAGTGATCACGGGTGGCCGATAAACATCGCGATCGCCTGACCCCTCTAGCCAATCAGCGCATGCGCGTGTCCCCACTGTCTATTACACGAAAAGTACTCATACGTTGTTTCGCTTAATAGAGACGACCTGCCACAATAAAAGGACGGCAGCTGGTCAGCAAGTGGTTAAATGCATAACCGGATTAAATGGTGTTTTAATGCCCGCATGGAGTTCAGCTTAGAAGTGTATAAAAAAAAAAGGCTACTTAGGTGACAAAAAAAAAAAAGCATTTAAAATAAATAAATCTTTTATGAAAAAAATTATACCTGGAAGCAATTTTCTGCCATCGCCTAAACTCCGACACACGCACTTGTATAAAATCTGTTTTTGTCCTTTAGTCGAAAGGTTACATAATCCAATGGCTATAGGTAATCTGCCAACAAGATTAATGCACTTAACTACGCACAGATATTTCTGTATGGCTAAAATGCAAAATAACCCAATTACTTGGCCCACCAAATGCGGCCTGATCTAAATGACCGTGTTCTGCGCACGGCACAAATTGATTTAGCGGTTAAAATGAACCCACTTACAAATTGTCCAATGGTTATAATGCAGACCCTTTGTGTAATGCGAATTAATCATGATAATTTTATGGCGAAATGATTTTTCAATTAAAATGTCGTTTTGCTGTGAAAATTTAATTTCTTTCTTTTTTTTTTTTTTTACTTTGAATGCCTTGAGCAAACAGTTTGCCAAAGAATTGTCATATAATATTGTCACAAATGCATTATAAAAGGCATAACAATTTGTGGGTAGAAGTTTTTCTATATTGCTGTTATTATTTTAGGAGCTTGTATACACCACAGCATATGAGATCGGCATATGCCACGCGCCTTTGCGCGCGTTTTTACACACAAACCAATTGTGTTTTTTAACATGTGTTGCCAATCTTCACAGCTCTTTTTCTTCCGTTTACATTTCTATGTTCAATGTACATTACACTACTTTGTGGCATGTTTTAGTTCATTGCAATGTGAAAAAAAATGCAACCTTTCCTATTTCCTATTCCAACACAACATTACATTACCCACATAGTTACATAGTTACATACAGTAGTTAGTCAGGTTGAAAAAAAAAAAAAGACACTAGTCTATCTAGTTCAACCAATTAAAAAAAAAACAATACACAAATACAAAGCCTCCATACTAGTGATCGATCGATATTGTTTTTTCGTTGCCGATACCAATATTTTGGCCATTGCATATCGGTATCGGCCAATATGGGCAGATATTTTGAACATTTAAAGTTTTGCAAAATAAACACAATTTTTGACACAAATCTGTTACCCTATGGTGGGTGGCTGGCTGGCATCCTTTGGTGGATGGCTGGCTGGCACCTTTTGGTGGGTGGCTGGCTGGCACCCTGTGGTGGGTGGCTGGCTGGCTGGCACCCTGTGGTGGGTGGCTGGCGGGCACCCTGTGGTGGCTGACTGGCTGGCACCCTGTGGTGGGTGGCTGGCATAGGCGTGCGCACAGGGTGTGCCAGGTGTGCCCAGGCACACCCTAATCACCCTGTGTGGCATAGATTCCCCCAGTTTAGACCCCTGATATTTCACCAAAACCCCCCAAAGGGGCTCCTAAAAAATTTGTAAAAACAAATTAAATCTGTAAAAAATAATAAAGAATAAATTAATACAAATAAAAACCACTGACACCAATCTCTGCCCTACTGATGCCTCCGCTGCTCTACTGACACTGTCGGTATATATATATATATATATATATATATATATATATATACACAAATTCACACATATGTGTTTGAGCTTTGAAGTGAACACCCTAATGCGATAGGCTGTGCACACCTATGGTGGCTGGTTGGCACCCTGTGTGGTGGGTGGCTGGCTGGTACAGGCCCAGGGCCTGTGGCTGGCTGGCTGGTACAGGCCTGTGGGTGGCTGGCTGGCTGGCGCCGGGCAGCTGTGGGTGGGTGTATGTATGTAGTGGCACTGTACACTCACTGTTCCAAGACTCCCTCACTCCAGATGAGGCTGAGGGAGGCGGCCTAAGAAGGCAGAGGCTGTCCCAGTGCGCGGAGGCGCGTGGCGCAACATACGCAATGACGTCACGACAATATCGGTGACCTCCGGGGCCAATTTGAATATATCAGGGATAGCGCATATCGGCCCTCGATATATGGGCCTATAGCCGATAATCGCTCAATCCCTACTCCATATACACAATCCTATACCCAGGGCCGCTGATGGGGGGGGGGCTCAGGCACACAGAGGGGCCCAGGCACACAGGGGGCCCCAAAAGCACGGTGAATTGGCGCGGGCAGGTGGAGGGGCAATTAAAGAAGGAAGCCCTGTGTGGCTCTTTGCAGCAGCTGAAAACCAGTTTCTCCCCCTCCTGCCAGCTTTCAGTTGCTGCAGGGAGAGACACAGACACAGGTCATTGTTTCTATAATTTCTTCTCCAACACCGATCCCCCTCCCTGTTCTGCCTGTTTCTGATTCCATCTCCCCTCCCTGTGTGCCCCCCGTTCTCTGTGCTCACTCACCCCCGCCCTGGTGATTTGGCAGATAAAAAGTGCCTCGGTCCATGCTGGGATACTGTATAAATGGCAGGAGCACATGTGCTTGGGGCCTTTCGTCTGGATAGTGGAGTCCAGGAGGGAGGGGGAGCTACCTCCCCCTCTGTAGAGATGCCACGCGGCCTCAGGTAGTCGACCTGAGGGCCTAGAGAGCTAGAGAGTAACTGAACCCAGAGGTTCTGTGAAGCTGACTGAGAGGGGAGACACTGGAGGATCTGATTCTGCAGTACAGTGAGTACAGATCTGTGTCAAGGGGCCCGACCGGAGGGGGGCCACCCCTGCAGCTAGAAGAGTCAGTGGACGGGTGTCAGTAAAGGGGATGCTAGTGAGTATCCTGAAGAGAATGTAGATCACCAAGTCTATTGCTGGAGAAAGAGCAAGGAGACTTAACCCTTTTCATACATGTGGCAGTATGACTGCTTCCACAAGTAACCTGGTGAGGCTATTCCCTTCTCCCATCCAAGCTCCACAATAAATACTAAAAACCAATACCCCTGGACTGTTTATTGAGCAACGAGCCATTGTGAGTAAGGATGGATGAGTGAACAGACCCTAAGTGACTGTGTGCTGGTAATCAGGGGAGGCCTAACATGTCATCACACAGCAAACCCTTTGGGGACATAAATCTTGTAATGAATAATTTTAAAAAAATTGTAAAATAAAATAATTTTTTACATTTGTAACATTTAAAAAAAAAAAACAATTAAATGGCTAATTCAGACAGGTTCTCTGTTATGTTTGTATCCACTAATAATGATTTTAGTGTATCTTTAGTAAAAATTATGGGGGGGGGGTCAGGTAGGCTGTACAGGGCCCCGTGATTTCTAACAGCAGCTCTGCCTATACCCATATTTGATCTAGAGAAAGGCAAAAAAACAAAGCATTATCTAAATTCGCTCCAGTGGGAGAGAAAAAAATTCCTTCCTGATCCCCCGGGAGGCAGTCGAATATTCCCTAGATCAACTACAGCTACCTCATCTCCATACGTCTATTGATTTTTCCTTTAGTTAAAGTGGTTGAAAAGGCAGAAAGTTTTATATCTTATTGCATTCCAGCCCCATCTCGATCCAGGGATGTTGCAAGACTCGGCTGTCCGTGACTCTCCCTCCTGATTGGCTGAGACACATCAGCGGGGGCCATTGGCTCCAGCTGCTGTCAATCAAAGTCAGTGAGCCAATGAGGAGAGAGAGAGGGTTAGGCCAAGCCACAGCTCTATGTCTGAATGGACATACGGAGCTGTGGCTCGGCTCTGGCTCTGGTGCCCCCATAGCAAGCTGCTTGCTGCGGATGCACTTGACAGGAGGGATGGGCAAATAGAGTCGGTGAGGGACCTGAGAAGAGGAGGATCTGGGCTGTTCTGTGCAAAACCAACTGCACAGAGCAGGTAAGTATAACCATGTTTGTTAATTTTAAACAAAAAAACATCCACACCTCCAGAGACTCTGGTGAAGACCAGGCAGCTTCTTAGATCCTGACACACCCCAGTTTGCGTGCAGTCACACTGCTCTTGCACCTTCCAGGATCCATAGCCCATGCACACCCATTTAGTCGCCCCTACTGCTCAGCTAGACCCAGAGTTTTAAAGTCCCAGGTGTTCCAGTTCTCAGATCGTGAGATATTCCAAGTCTACTTTAGCATCTTCTTCCACCAGTGGTAGGTAGATCCCGAATGCTCCTGCAGTCAAGGGCAGGGAGTTGAGGGCCTGTGGGCTAAGAAAGGTTCATGGAGGCCTCAGTTGTATTGGAGGAGTTGGTGCCCATGGCAGGCACAGCAACATGGTTTCTTTGCTCATTCATAAGAATTTAGCACCAAAAACCTCAATGGGCATAATGTTATTTCCCTCACGCCAGCAGTAAATAAGTGGTCTATGGCTAAACTGTAAAGCTTTTCAATGGTTCAAGAATGGAGGTAACTGATCTGCCCTACTTTCATGAAATTTTTTTTTTGTGTTTTATTAAAATGCATCTGAAAAATATTGTTTGTGGGTATTATGGGATTGATTAGCTCGGTGGCTGGTGTGGATGATCCCTTTGGGGGGTTCGTTACACAGGGAGATAGCCGAGAAGTGGTTGCAAACAACAGTTTGGTTTATTCTTGCAATTTACTTCACACAAGTGCAAGCCTCAAAAACAGCAAAATAAAAATAAAACACAAAATAAATCCTTGCCACTGTGGGTGGCTACCTTCTCACACACAGGAACCTATCTAAGGAAGTCTGTCTCCAACCTACAGCAGACACTCCATAGTCCATGTTTTTTCTTCACACAACAAATGTCCATTGAACATGTCCCTTTTCCTCTTCACATTGAACATGTCCCTTTGCTTGTCTCTTCACATAGCAAACAGTTAATTTATTTCTTCCACATAGAAATAGTTAATTTTCTCACCTTGAGAAGTCTTCACACTTTTTACCCTCCTCAGCGCACATCGCTCCAGGAGGTCTTCTCCCATGCTCACACAGCGTCGGGAGGCACACATCTGACTGTCCTCCTATCCCAAGCTCACACAGCGTCAGGAGGCAGCCATAGACTTCCTTTGGACCAATTATAGAGGCCTTAATTTCCTCATTCTGAACAGCTGAAGTCTGTTCACCGTCCTTAGACAGTTCTGGCTACCTTTGCAGCCGACACCCTATAGTAATTGGTGAATTTTCTAAACCAGGTGGAAATGTATCTCCTGTCTGTGACTACATCTACAGATTTACCTGACTTCCTGTCACAGTATGCTGACATCTAGTGGCGGTTTTAGGCCATTGCTACTTGTTTACTATTGTGATATTGGTTTCGCCCTCCATCCACACCCTCCTTTGTAGTGCTAGTTAGTTTGGTCCTAGCTAGATCCTTCCCATGTCTTTTATGTCCAGACACAGGGCTCAGGAAAGTCATTGGTTTCTTAAACTTCAAAAGACTGGAAAAACATCCTGCAAATGTCTGAAGTAAAATTGAGTTGGGTTCAACTTCTGTGTCGTATTGAGGATTTAAGCTGCCTGTGGATGGTATCAAGTCAGCAGGTGACCATGCTAATCAGACAGACATGGTCTAAGAAGTAGTGTCAATGCATAAAATGCCATTTGAAACATAACAGTAACAATACAAACAGATCCCCCAAGTGTAAAGGAGTGATATTGCTTCAGTAACAAACTATGAAAAAAAAAAAAACAGACTTATTTTTGTAAAAATGTTTCCTCCGTTGCCAAAAGGCATTTCTCTAAATCGGATCTGCCAACTCATTAGTTAAAATACGATAACACCTCATTATCCCTAATAAAATCCAGCACACCTCGGTACCTGTCCATCAAGGAGTTTGTGTGAGAACCGCCGATGAAACAATTCCGCTGCCACAATGGGAAAATTGTTAATTCAGCTATCAAAGCCGTGAAGCTATTCATCGAGTGTAAACTCCCAGGCTGGATAATAACTGCTATTGACATTCTTTCTTTTAATCATTCATTCGTGTACGAGAGACAAAAAATTATAACATTATTTCTGATATAGTTTGTGCAAAATGGATAGATAATGATACGTTCAACCAATCTTTTCTTTCTTTCTTTCTTTCTTTCTTTCTTTCTTTCTTTCTTTCTTTCTTTCTTTCTTTCTTTCTTTCTTTCTTTCTTTCCTTCTTTCTTTCTCTCTCTTTCTTTCTTTCTTACTTTCTTTCTTTTCTTCCACGCTCCCTTCCTTCCCCTTTAATTTTCTTCCTTTCTTCAATCCTCCATTCCTTTTTTTGTTCGGTTCTTTCATTCCTCCTCCCCTCCTTCCTCCCTTTCTTCTGCCCTTGCTTCCATCCTTCGCTACTTTCTTCCTTTCCCCCCTCTGTCCCTTTTTCCCTACTTCCTTCCATTCTCCCTGCCTCCCACCATTCCTTTCTTTTTTTTTTCCCTTCTTCCTTTCTTCCATGCTCCTTTCCTTCTCTTTTTTCCTTCCTTTCTTCCATTTTCCCTTCCCTTTTTCCTTTTGTTCTTTCATTCCACCTTCCTCCCTCCCTTTTTTCTGCCCTTGCTTCCTTCCTTAGCTACTTCTTTCCTTTCCCCCCTTCTGTCCTTTTTTTCTTACTCCCTTCCATTCTCCCTGCCTCCCTCCATTTCTTTTCTTTCCCTTCCTTTCTTCCATGCTCCCTCCCTTCCTCTCTTTTTTTCCTTCCTTTCTTCCATGCTCTCTTCCTTTCTCTCTTTTTTCCTTCCTTTCTTCCATTCCCCGTCCTCCCTCCCTCCCTCCCTCCCTTCCTTCCTTCCTTCCTTCCTTCCTTCCTTCCTTCCTTCCTTCCTTCCTTCCTTCCTTCCTTCCTTCCTTTCTCTCTTTCCCCCTCCCTCTTTTTATTTTTACTTCCTTTCCTTCCATTCTTCTTTCTTTCTTCCTCCTCCCAAGAAAACATTTTTTCCTGGTTTACATGATTTATAATTTATAGTTGATTTGCACATCAATTGTTTTTTCCCTTTCACTGAAGGTAATTATATGAGTTAATTGGCTATATTTTGGTGACCTCAACACCCAAAATAACATGAAGGACTCTTTAAGGGATGTCACCATGAGCATGCTCTTGTGAACCAACATCCCTGAAAAGAAAATATATAAAGGTGGGGTAGGAGGAGCCTGTAGAGAGTTGCCCAATAGAGGATCATGTTGAGGGGCTTTTCTTCTTCATCACTTTTGTAATGTGAGTTTTTAACAATATGGATTCCACCCCTGGGGAAGAGACTGTCTCATACAATTCCTCATAAAATGAAGCCGGCTACTCTGTAACATCCATTGCAGTATGCTATTAGTAAGGCTTTGGCCGAAACGCGTTAGCGTGTTACTGCTGTATCCTGCCATGTAGCAAATAAACACATTACAGTGTAGTTGGCTTTATTTTATGGGAGGATTATTGCTACATTCTTAATGCATTTGGGCCAGAGCAGCGGTTCCCAGTCTCCCAGGTAATTTATAGTAGAGCATGTTTTAGTTGTACTGCGGGGGCAGCCGTCTTCATTATTGAAGAATCATTAAAATGTTGACGTTGGGATGTACATTTCTAAAATGTTGAAGAGAAGTTTTCAACAAAAGTGTGTCTTTGTTTTAAAAAGGGATATGAAGTTGAGAGTAGCACGTCATATCTGTCCCCCTGTTGTATGTGGAAGTTGCCTCCTAAGGTATGGGTTGGGTAGAAACTTGGGGGATAAGCCTCTAGCGTTTCCCAGTGTCTGTTTGGTACAGCTCGAGGGTCTGGTTTACATGGCTCGTGAAAGATTGTGGTGACTTGGGACGATTGGTTCTTATGCCTTGAGAAAAGATCTAGGAAAATAGATCCCGTGTGTCTCTGGTAGCTATGGTTGGAAAAAAAAGGAAGGTGTCTCCTGTGCCAACAGAGTAGGGTGTAGAGGAGATTGATCTAGGAAGGCTTTGGCTTCCAGTGCTGGGGTACGCTGATGGGGCCCTGTGTGCTAAGAAAGGTTTCTGACTCCTTGGTACTAAAAGAAGGGAAGACATAAAGCCCTCCTTACAAACACGCAGCCAGGGCCATCTTACTGAATGGGCACGCTGGGCACCTGCCCAGTGACCCAGCCCCAGCCCAGCATTAGTCCCGATTCCCGCGTGCATCCCGCCACCAAACTCAGCAGGTGCCAAGCGTCTGTCGGCCCTGCGCTGCTGTCAGGCCACTTGGACCGTGGAGGGGGAGCCCACACCTGCTGGAATACCTGTCCACCTCCACAGGAACAGACACACACACAGGACAGATGAGTCTGACTCCCGTCCGTGTGTGTGTTCACTGGACCCAGCCGCCGAACTTGGAAGCTGTCATTAGCCTGGCACTGCTGTACCAATAAACATTGCCTTATCGATAATTTGCATTTTTATTCTCGTGGGTGATTGTGTAGGCGGGGCCCCAGTGCACTGCATTGCCTGGGGGCCTATAATGCTCTTAAGATGGCACTGCATGCAGCTTTTTATTTTCTTTAGAGTTCTCCTTTAAACCTCTGACCTTTCCCTAGCAGAGTTCTCATTGAGAAGATAAGGGTGAAATAATCTGATAGGTGATTATTCACAGCATAAAATAAATTAACCATGTAGAACACATTAAAAAGGTCATAATCACTTGAGCAGAACCAGCATGGGGAACGGCGGGACCTCTTGACAATGGTCTGTATAAGTGGCTAATACTTGTAGATTCAATTGCATTAGCAATGGAAATGACCAATAAAATGAATGGCCGTGCCCAGGATAAAATCAGAGGGCTGCAAGTCTAAAATAAAAAACCTGTTCTGTTTGTCATTAATTCTTTGCACCCTGGAAAGTATTTAGCAGTTGTGAGAATGAATAAAAGAAAAGCCGGTCTCAGAGGTCTTAATTGCCCATTAATGAGGTAGGTAAACCTCCCACGCATATATAAACACACACTCACCCACCCACTGATACTTTTGTTGTGCTACCATGGCACTCCATATATCTACGGACTCCAATCATTGGAGCCCTAAAGCCTCGTACACACGCGTTGATAATTGGCCCGAGAATTTTCGGCCAATGTCTGATCGGCCGATTTTCGGCTTGTTAGTATGATGCTTCCGACAACCGACTCCGACTTTTCGGCCGAAAAAAATCTGGTGTGCAGGCTATAACATTTTTGTTGGCCGTCAACACAACGGCCGATTTTCCGTCAGTCGGTACAGATTTCGGCAGACAAAAATCTGATGAGCAAGACTGGGCATGCTCAGAGAAGAAAAAACACACGGAAAGTAAGCCAGCACATGACATCACTTCTGAAGTAGATTTTTGTTGGCCGAGAAAATTCGTGTGCAGTCTAGGCACATTCCAACCAACAAAACACCACTCTGGACAAAAGTTGGTCGATCGGTCGGCCGATAATCGTTGCGTGTGTACAAGGCATAAGAGCTAGCCGATACTTCCAGGTATAGGACAGCATCTGACATACTCCCATGATGCACTGCTTGGACCTAACCGCTGACACTGCCCCACCCAAAGATTGAAGCTGAGTTCCTCCCTATTTTTTCACTTTGGCCCCAGCCATTGCTTACCACTATGCCATCAATGTTTGGGAATTTTTTTTTTTTTCCAAAGCTGAATTACCTTTAGGCTTCCTGAAGCACTGCACTTCCATATTACCTCGCCGCGGCAAGGTCGTCATATTCTCCCACCTGTTGGCTCCTGGGATAAATGTGTCATTAATCACAGGATCCTCCGTGCCGCGCCGAGTGCACCTTGCTTTCTTCACACTGCGCAGGCGCGAGATCGGGAGGTGCATGCTGGGTAGCCAGCTTCACCGTATCCTGGAAGAAAGTCTGACCGGGCTTCAGATGCCCACACTTATGATGGACTCTTACAGGATTGAGAGGAGACAGTGAGCCATATTGGATTTACAAAGAACTCAAACGATTGCCTATGCAGATTATGCCAATTTGCATGGCATAAGCTTCAGCGATCAAGGGGGTGTTTTAAAAAAAAAAAAAATGACTAGAGCTCCGCTTTAATATCAGTGGGTGGGGGAGTGAACTATTAAATAACCTATATTATACAAAGAGTGTGCAAAACCTTTGACCATCAATTTGAGAATAACAGTGAAAACAAACAATACAGTGGTATGAATTAAGTCAACATAAATAGGTAAACCTAAAATTACCTATGAAGTGATGATGAAACCAGAAAATCAAAAAAAAACCTTATATGCATATCAATCAAAATAATATCACAATAATCCCATGAAAAAAGTTCAGGGCTCTATCAAAAAGCCAATAAACTACAGAAGCTGTGATAGTCTCAAACCACCTTGGACACAGATATGTGGAATCCCTTATCGGATAGTTTTGATCTCCAAATAATAAGAGATCAAAAGCACATGGTGCACCCACCATGGCTCATTCCAGGGTAAGATGACAACCTCCACACCCACCGGGTCCTCCAATCGCTATCCAGAAGGTACGATTCTCTACAGAAATTTTTTGTAGGAAATAAAAGGAACATAGTGTAATATTGCTAAAAAAACACAAATGTATGTCATGCAAATATACTATCACGTACCTGGTGCTAGAGGCCAATGGAGAGAGAGGGCTTCCCTTGCGGCTAAGTTCCAGACCCCCCTGAGGATGAGAACAGGAGAGGTCAGGCCCAAAGTAGCACGGGTCGCCTGCTGGATTGTGTGCAGAAGATCCAGAGTACAGCTGGAGTGCTGGAGTGGAATCAGCAGACAGGTGGCGCCCGTGAGGTGTTTGCAGGACTTGGATAATGCTGAGACTGGAACGTGGTCGGGTGGATAGCCAAGATCAGGAGCCAGGTGGATATCAGAGCAAGCGTGGTCAGGTGGATAGCCGAGATCAGGAGCCAGGTGGATATCAGAGCAAGCGTGGTCAGGTGGATAGCCGAGGTCAAACACAGGAAGCAATCAGGAGACAGGTCAAGGACAAGCCGGGTTGGTAACAGGAGACAGGAACTGGAATATCACAGGGATAACACACTGGAGGAGCTGAAGATCAACCAGCAACTAAAATCACTGGCAGGTTTCCTTAAATAGGCCCAGGTAAATTGCTGGTAGTGCTGCTGGGTCCTAAAGTCCTTCTCCTGCCAAAGTGCTGATAGCGCTGCTGGGTCCTAGAGCCCTTCTCCTGGTGTTTGTGCCCTGACAGTGCCCCCCCCTGACGGGCAGCCTCCGGATGCCTATTTGAGAAATTTTCTCTGGGTATTTGTCCTTAAACTCTTGGAGGAGTCTGGGGGCATGTACATTGGCTTCGGGTTCCCATGAGCTTTCTTCGGGTGGATACCCTTTCCATTTAATTAAGAATTGGGTTTGTCTCCCTCTCTTCCTGCAGTCCAGGATTGCTTCCACCTCGAATTCTGTGTCCTCACCAATCGTCACTGGCGGTGGAGGTGGCTCCACTCTCCCTGGAAATGGATCTGGAACAGTTGGTTTAAGCAAGGAGGTGTGAAAAACCGGATGGATCCTATATGAGTCAGGCAAAGATAGTTCGTAAGCCACTGGGTTAATTTCCCGTTTGATCTGAAAAGGCCCAATATACCTTGGCCCTAGCTTCCGTGAAGGGCAGGCCAATTTCAGGTTGGCAGTAGACAGCCACACTTTGTCCCCAACCTTGAAGGAAGGATTTCCCCTCCGTTTCCGATCAAAGTGTTTTTTGTAATCCACTTGGGCTTTCTGTATGGACTCCCGGAGGACCTGATAATTGTTTTGAATGAAAACAAGTCTGTCCTGCAAGGTAGGTACAGAAGTTTCAGGCATAATTTCAGGCAGGGCAGCAGGGTGGAATCCATAATTAGCCCAGAATGGGGACTGATTTGTAGCTGAATGGACAGAGTTATTATAGGCAAATTCCGCCAGCGGAAGCAGGGATGCCCAGTCATCTTGGGAAAAAGCTGAAAAGCAGCGGAGGTATTGCTCGAGGGTTTGGTTAGTACGCTCCGTTTGCCCATTACTTTGGGGATGGTAGGCAGATGATAAGCAGAGTTCCACTTCCAAGGCTTTACAAAGGGCTCTCCAAAACCTAGAGGTGAATTGCACCCCCCGATCCGAAACAATGTTCTTTGGTAGTCCATGAAGTCTTATGATCTCCTTGATAAACATGTGAGCGGTTTCCGCTGCAGAGGGAGTACCAATCATTGGTATGAAGTGGGCCATTTTTGATAATCGGTCTACCACAACAAGGATGGTCGTGAATCTTTCAGAGGGAGGAAGATCAACAATAAAATCCATAGAAATCATTTCCCAGGGGCGATTAGGGATAGGCAAGGGTCTTAATAACCCCCAGGCTTTGACTTTGTCACTTTTGCTACGTAGACATATGGTGCATGACTTGACGTAGGATCTACAGTCCCGACTGAGGTTAGGCCACCAAAAGGACCGCTGAATGAGCTCGTTAGTTTTACGGGCCCCAAAGTGCCCTGCAAGTCGGTGGTCGTGGAATGCCCTGAGAACCAGAGACCTAGCTTCTTGAGGTACAAAGATTTTGTCCTGGTGCCAAAGTAATCCACCCTGCCTCCTTAACGAGTCATGTTCGGATTCGGGGCACGATACAGAAGCTTGTTCAATGGATGCCTTTAGGTTAGGTTGAATCAGCAAAAAATTTTGGGCAGATAAGATAGTGCTTGGAGGAGCACATTCAGCAGATTCGGGGAACATCCTGGACAGGGCATCGGCTTTCCCATTTTTGGAACCTGGGCGGTATGTCAAGTGGAAATTAAATCTCGAAAAGAATAAGGCCCACCTGGCTTGTCGAGGTCTTAGGCGTTTTGCAGATCTTAAATATTCCAAATTTTTGTGATCTGTGAAGATCATAATTGGATGGTTAGCGCCCTCCAGGAGGTACCTCCATTCTTCGAGAGCGACTTTAATTGCCAGGAGTTCTCTGTCACCCACGTCATAGTTTCTTTCGGCCTGATTCAGCTTCCTGGAGCAATAGGCTACTGGGTGGAGCAGGGCCTTTGGGCCCTGACGCTGCGAGAGCACGGCTCCCGTAGCTACTTCGGATGCGTCCACCTCAAGGACAAAGGGAAGAGCTGGGTCAGGGTGTTGCAACACTGGAGCAGAGGTGAAGAGAGCCTTCAGTTTTTCGAAAGCCGCTTGAGAATCTTGGTTCCAGGAGAAGCGTGAGTGCAGGCGAGTGAGCTGGGTGATCGGGGCAATAATAGTTGAGAAATTCCGAATAAATTTCCTATAAAAATTAGCGAAGCCCACAAACCTCTGGACCCCTTTCTTGTCAGAAGGTGCAGGCCACTCCAAGATTGCTGATACCTTCTGAGGATCCATGGAAATCCCTTTCGTGGAGATTATGAGTCCTAAGAACTGGATAGATTGTTTCTCGAACTCACACTTTTCTGCTTTAGCATATAAGCCATGGGTTCTTAAGGTCTTTAACACTTTTCTGACGTGCTCTCAAAGGAGTTCAAGCGAGGCTGAGAAAATTAGTATGTCGTCCAGATAGACGATTAAGAACAGGTCAAGGTATTCTCTGAAAATATCATTCACAAAATGTTGGAATGTGGCGGGGGCATTACATAGCCCGAAGGGCATCACAAGGTACTCAAAGTGACCAAAGCGTGTTCGGAAGGCGGTCTTCCACTCATCACCTTCCCTAATACGAACCAGGTTATAGGCCCCCCGCAAGTCCAACTTCGTGAAAACCTGGGCTGTTCGGAATCTTTGGAATAACTCAGGGACGAGAGGGAGTGGGTATCTGTTCTTGATAGTAATTTTATTAAGGTCCCTATAGTCAATGCATGGTCTGAGAGAACGATCCTTCTTCTCGACGAAGAAAATGCCAGCTCCAGCAGGTGACGATGAAGGGCGGATGAATCCTTTGGCAAGGTTTTCATCTATATATTGTCGGAGGGCCTCCAGCTCCACTTCGGATAACGGAAAGATGCGCCCAAAGGGGACTTCTGCTCCAGGTAGCAACTCAATTGGGCAGTCGTAGGACCGATGTGGGGGCAAGGCATCGGCACCTTTTTTGTCAAACACATCAAGGAAGTCAAGGTAGGCTGAAGGAACAGCATGACAGGGATCCGGTGTAGGTTGAACGGAGAGACACACTGAAGAGTTGACAGGCGTGGGGACGCCACAGTGTTGCTGACAATAGGAAGATGAGAAGATGATTTCTCCCTTGGGCCAGTCAATTTGCGGGTTGTGGGCCCGTAGCCAGGGTATCCCTAGGATGGCTGGGAAAATAGGAGACCTGATGACATCAAAGCGGAGGAATTCCCGATGGCCTGCTTCTGTTGTGGCAAGGACAGGGATAGTCTCCTGAGTGACTGGTCCAGAGCTAGGAGCAGTGCCATCTGCTAAATGTACATCAAGTCTTTGTTCCTTCAGTTTCAGGGGTATGCTCAAGTTCTTGGCTAGGTTGATATCCAGGAAGCAACTACAGGCTCCAGAGTCAATGATCGCCTGCAGCTTTACTTCCTTTCCATCCACCTGCAGAGAGATGGGGAGAATTAAATGAGTGGATATAGTCCCAGACAACTGAAGGTAAGAGGGGCGTGGAAGGCTGGACTTCCTTGGGCGAACAGGACAACTGCGAAGGAAGTGGCCCGAAGTCCCACAGTAGAGACACAAGTTATCCTGTCGTCTGCGTGCTCTCTCTTCAGGGGTTAAAGCAGGGCGGAGTAGGCCAGTTTGCATGGGTTCCCCATCGGACATATTCATAGACTGGGGAATAGAGGCTGGGAGTGTTGGTCCTGGGACCTTTGGCATTATCCATGTGGGTCGAAGGGTCTGAGTGCGTTCGGACCTTCGCTCCCGCAGCCGTCGGTCTAGTTGGATAGAGACTTGGATGAGACTTTCTAGTGAGGCGGGAGCCTCAATCCTAGCCAACTCGTCCTTGAGAGACTCAGATAAGCCTTGCCGGAACTGGTATTTTAGGGCGGCATCATTCCACCCAGTATCAGCTGACCACTTGCGAAATTTCACAATGTAATCCTCCACAGGTCGTCTGCCTTGTACAAGAGCATGAAGGGCCGACTCTGCGGTGGCCGTCCGTTGTGGATCATCATATAAGGTAGCCATAGCTTCAAAGAAGGTGAAAACTGAATCCAGGACTGAGTTCTTTTGCTCAATGAGATTATGAGCCCAGGACTGTGGCTCATCAGATAAGAGTGAAATGATGAAACCCACCTTGACAGTCTCAAGAGAAAAAGTCCTTGGTTG
Source organism: Pelophylax lessonae (assembly GCF_965119305.1). Classification (NCBI taxonomy): domain Eukaryota; kingdom Metazoa; phylum Chordata; class Amphibia; order Anura; family Ranidae; genus Pelophylax; species Pelophylax lessonae. The sequence goes on along the minus strand of NC_138777.1, from coordinate 218,940,870 downwards.
CAGGGCAAAGTAAAGGTCACAAGCATTTTTGAAAGCTCTGAATTTCCGTCGGTCACCTGAAAAGCGATCGGGAGTGGGAACTCTGGGCTCCGGAGGGGGTAAACCCATAGCAGGTGCGGCTGTAGCAGAACAACTGAGAGGGTGAAGGCGTCCTTCCAGCTGAAAGTAGCCATCTTGTAAGCTCTGGACTGTTTGTGTAAGAACTGTAATCTGCTGACATAGGGCCTCTAATGCGGAAGCACCTCTCTCGGCCTCAGACATCTTGGCTGGTTGATACTATCACGTACCTGGTGCTAGAGGCCAATGGAGAGAGAGGGCTTCCCTTGCGGCTAAGTTCCAGACCCCCCTGAGGATGAGAACAGGAGAGGTCAGGCCCAAAGTAGCACGGGTCGCCTGCTGGATTGTGTGCAGAAGATCCAGAGTACAGCTGGAGTGCTGGAGTGGAATCAGCAGACAGGTGGCGCCCGTGAGGTGTTTGCAGGACTTGGATAATGCTGAGACTGGAACGTGGTCGGGTGGATAGCCAAGATCAGGAGCCAGGTGGATATCAGAGCAAGCGTGGTCAGGTGGATAGCCGAGATCAGGAGCCAGGTGGATATCAGAGCAAGCGTGGTCAGGTGGATAGCCGAGGTCAAACACAGGAAGCAATCAGGAGACAGGTCAAGGACAAGCCGGGTTGGTAACAGGAGACAGGAACTGGAATATCACAGGGATAACACACTGGAGGAGCTGAAGATCAACCAGCAACTAAAATCACTGGCAGGTTTCCTTAAATAGGCCCAGGTAAATTGCTGGTAGTGCTGCTGGGTCCTAAAGTCCTTCTCCTGCCAAAGTGCTGATAGCGCTGCTGGGTCCTAGAGCCCTTCTCCTGGTGTTTGTGCCCTGACATATACTCACAACCATCTTGGGGGTAACAAAAAGCTCAAAAGACACCTCGCCGTGGTACAATGGTGGGCATGATAACATAATAGGCCACTAGCTCTTCCCTACGTGTTTCGTCTATGCAAGGGACATCTCCAGGGGACATAAAATACTATTCTCCTCATGTGTCCTTCAAACTGTTGCTTTGCACTAATGTGCAGTAACATATAAAGTGCGTTGTGTTGCAGTGCTATTCATTTTGACTTGCACCCAACACCCAACCTACATGGACCACAGCACACCGGATTGCATATGCCTTGTGTTATTGGTGTGCTACAATATAAAAATAAAAGGCTCTCTTTTATTATTTATCAAGGTGCTTGTTAACAAAATCTAATTAAGATGTGGAAATGTGTACTTTAACCTGAGTACTCACTACACAGACACACTCCACCGACACACTACAATATACTGTAGTAAAACTGCATTAACGCACAGAAATATACTGTATTTAACATGCAGTAGTGCACTGAAATATGCTGCATTAAACGTGCAGTAACGCACAGAAATATACTGCGCTAAACGGCACATAACGCACTGAAATATACTGCATTAAACATGCACTAATGCATAGAAATTTACTGCGTTAAATGGCACGTAACACACTGAAATATACTGTGGTGAATCAGAGCATCAGGGGTGAAGACTTGTCCTGGAAGACTGAGTATAAACTACTATTAGTGGACATTGCCGGAAGTTCTGGTGAGCAGTGTCGGGACAAGATCATCTAGTGCCCAGGGCAAAGATGCCAAACGGCGCCCTCTTCCCCCATTCATGATGTGCAATTTTAGAGGGTCCTACACTCAGAACGCCATTGCGCCCAGGGCCCACCTTCCCTCCTGCCCACCCCTTGTCCCGGTCCTGCTGGTGAGTCATTCGGGGGGTACTTGTGCTGAATTGAAACAACTCCACAGTCATTTTCTTGGCTCCCGCACTTCCCCCACATGGTCCTCAATCCATGAGACCCACCAAATTCTTCCGCTACATTCAACTGCGATACTGGATAACTTCCCTTCAGAGTCATGACTCCTTCCAATATCAAGTGACCGTCTTTTAACACACCCCTGCCAGCATTGCCTGGGTGCCCCCGGCACCAGCTCCATGATTTACTCTTCATTCACCGCCAACAGCATCTCTTTTTTCCCTCTGCTATGTGCTTAAATGGGAATGAGACCTGTTGCCCATAGACCTTGCAGCCTGGAGTAAGCCAGCATATCGAAGTGCTCCTTTAACACAGCCACATTGGAGGCAGCCTAAAAGGTTCTGCTACATTGGTACTGGGTCCAAGTAAAACCCATCCTACAGTGATAGATGCTTCCGAGGGTATGGTCAGGGAGAAGATGAAATACACATATGGTTGTCCTTCCCCACGTCCTGTGGGATTTTGGTCAAGGGTCTTTGAACTCCTGTCTACCCATTTCCACTTACCTTTCCATAAGGACCCCAAACTTGCATTACTTCATTGTCCAATCCCGGGGCCTTTTCTCTTACCAGAAGAACCTAGCCACATATCTATTTATCGCAGCTAAGCGCACAATAGCAAAGGCCTGGAAAATGTCAGCTGGAACATTTTCGGAGGAGAAGAACACCTTGACAACCCTCATGATCCATGAAAAAATGTCCAGTGTCCTGGTCACTTGTCTTCAAAAAAGTGTCAAAAGTGTCAGGTGTCCAATTTGTTCGCTGCAATGTTCAAGTCCTGCTAAAAACCGCTGATCGCCGCCATTACTAGTAAAAATAAAATACATAAAAATATATATAAAAATAAAATATATAAATCAAAATTCCATAAAAACATCCCATAGTTTGTAGACGTGATAACTTTTGCGCAAACCAATCAATATAAACTTATTAGGATTTGGTTTACCAAAAATATGTAGCAGAATACATATTTGCCTAAATTGATAAATAAATTAGATTTTTAAAATTTTTTTTAATTGGGTATGTTTAATCACTTAAGCCCCGGAAGATTTTACCCCCTTCCTGATCAGGGCCTATTTTGCGAATCGGCACTGCGTGACTTTAACGGACAATTGCGCGGGCGTGCGATGCTGTAGCTAAACAAATTTGAAGTCCTTTTTTTCCCACAAACAGAGCTTTCTTTTGGCGGCATTTGATCACCTGTGCGATTTTTTGATCATGCGCTATAAACAAAAAAAGAGCGACAATTTTGCAAAAATAACAATATTTTTCACATTTTTTTATATGAAATTCCCCCCCAAAAAAATGTAAAAATCTAAATTTTTTAACATTTTTGGCCAATTTGTTTTCTGCTACATATGCTTGGTAAAAAAAATCACAATAAGCGTATTTTGATTGGTTTGCGCAAAAGTTATTGCGTTTAATAACTAAGGGAAAGATTTTTGTCATTTTTGTTGTTTTTATTTTTTAACGAGTAATGGCGGCGATCTGCGATTTTTTTTGCGGGACTGCAACATTGCGGCGGACAGATCGGACCCTTGACTGACATTTTTGACACTTTTGGGGGTACCAGTGACATTACTACAGTAATCAGTGCTATAAATATGCACTGTTACTGTAAAAATGACACTGGCAGGGAAGGGGTTAACTTTATTGGGGAAGGAGGGGTTAAGTATGTCCCTAGGGGCGTGTTTCTAACTGTGATTGGACATGGCTACTGGTGTAAGAACAGAGATCAACGGTCCTACATAGTAGAACCGTGTGATCTCCATTTTTACACAGGGGAGAATGACAGGCGGCTTGTTTACATCAGCCGCCTGCCTTTCTCCCTTCACGGCGAACGATCGCGAGTGACCGGCGGACATCGGGTTCGCCGGTCACACACACTGACTTGTTAGGGAACGAGCCGGGGCGGGCGTGCGCCTCCGCGGGCGCGCGCTCGCCCGCTATTGGCTCACAAGCAAGTGACAGGCTAGTGACGTACCGGTACGTCACTTTGCCTGGCCGGGGCTGACCGCCGCAGTATATGTACTTGCGGCAGTCGGCAACCGGTTAATGGTATAAAGCAAAATATATATATATATTTTTTTTTAAATTGTTGGTCTTTCTTTGTTTATAGTGCAAAAAAAATAAAAACCGCAGGGGTGATCAAATACCACCAAAATAAAGCGCTATTTGTGGGGGGAAAAAGAACATTCATTATATTTGGGTACAGCGTCCCACGTCGGCGCAATTATCAGTTAAAGTGACGCAGTGCCATATCGCAAAAAATGGCCTGGTCATAAAGGGGGGGGGGGGTACTTAAGTGGTTAATTGAACAAGCTGCAATTAGAAACTGATTAGCTATCATGCCGAGCTGCAAAAGATTTTGCAATCTCAACCCAACTCTCTACTTGGCTTCTGGTCGAGCACCAGGGAGTTAGCTCAACTCCCCAATCCATAGACCACAATGGAAAGTGGGTGAATCACGAGATCGTTTTATTTTTGGGTGCAAAATCAATTTAATCTCAGTTTTTACATCCCTCCATACATTTTTTTTCTAATGCTTTGCCTTTTTTTAGCGTGCTGTGCTCATGAAGGAGTTAAAGTAGGTGAATAAATGTGATTTCTTTCTCTCTTTTTTAACATGGGGAGTTTGAAACATTGACAGTCACATTTACAGCTCTCCAAACACATTCTGTTTTCATTAAATGACTAATCGAAAACCAATCAAGCAGAGGACATAGAATTACTGCTTTGAATTAGACGGTTTCTACCTCACCAAGAACTCAGATTAAACTTATTCTAGAATAATTATATAGGTATAAATATCCTGTGCACTTACCTGATTTGCATGGTAAAGAGGGGCTTTCAGAAAATGTCCCGGTGACAAATGTATTTATTCAGTATTCAGCCGATAGAAGAAACATTTGTTCAGATATAAAGGGAAACAATGAAGACATAGCTGAAGGTCTTGGCAAGATGGGCTTTACATTTTTTTTCTTTTTTTTGGTAAAACAAAGACAGTAGGTGTGAAAACAGCTACACTATATTACCAAAAGTATTGGGACGCCTGCCTTTACATGCACATGAACTTTAATGGCATCCCAGTCTTAACCACTTGCCGACTGCTCACAGTATATTTACTGCGGCGGTCTGCCCCTCACAGGCAGAGCGACGTAGTACTACGTCGCTAGCCTGTGAGGGCTCTGGGGAGCGAGCGCGCGCCGCCGGAGGCGCGCTCCTGCTCCCGCGCGATCACAGACCCCCCCGCGCGTGTGACCGACGGACCCCGATGTCCGCTGGTCACTCGGCGATCGTCGGTGGAGAGGGAGAAAGGCAGGCGGCTAATGTAAACAAGCCGCCTGTCATTCTCCCCTGTGTAGGAATCAAAATATATATATATATTTTTTTTTTAAATTGTTGGTCTTTCTTTGTTTATAGTGCAAAAAGTAAAAACCGCAGGGGTGATCAAATACCACCAAAATATTTGTGGGGGGAAAAAGGACATTCATTATATTTAGGTACAGCGTCCCACGTCTGCGCAATTATCAGTTAAAGTGACGCAGTGCCATATCGCAAAAAATGGCCTGGTCATAAAGGGGGGGGGGGGGTACTTAAGTGGTTAATTGAACAAGCTGCAATTAGAAACTGATTGGCTATCATGCCGAGCTGCAAAAGATTTTGCAATCTCCAGTTTTAGTAAATCAACCCAACTCTCTACTGGGCTACTGGTCGAGCACCAGGGAGTTAGCTCAACTTCCCAATCCATAGACCACTATGGATCTACTATGTAGGACCGTTGATCAATGTTCCTACACCTCAAGCCACAGCCAATCACAGTTAGAATCACGCCGCTAGGGACACACATAACCCCTCCCTCTCAAAAAAAAGTTAACCCCTTCACTGCCAGTGTAATTTTACAGTAACAGTGCATATTTATAGCACTGATTACTGCAGTAATGTCACTGGTACCCCCAAAAGTGTCAAAAATGTCAGTCAAGGGTCCGATCTGTCCGCCGCAATGTCGCAGTACCGCAAAAAAAAAATCGCAGATCGCCGCCATTACGCGTTAAAAAAAAACAACAAAAATGACAAAAATCTTTCCCTTTGTTAGTAAACGCGATAACTTTTGCGCAAACCAATCAAAATACGATTTTTGCGATTTTTTTTTTTACCAAACATATGTAGCCTAAAACAAATTGGCCGGAAATGTTAAAAAAATTAGATTTTTAAATTTTTTTTGGGGGGGAATTTCATATAAAAAAATGTGAAAAATATTGTTATTTTTTGCAAAATTGTCGCTCTTTTTTTGTTTATAGCGCATGATCAAAAAATCGCACAGGTGATCAAATACCGCCAAAAGAAAGCTCTGTTTGTGGGAAAAAAAGGACGTCAAATTCGTTTAGGTACAGCGTCGCACGACCGCGCAATTGTCCATTAAAGTTACGCAGTTCCGAATCGCAAAATAGGCCCTGGTCGGAATGGGGGTAAAATCTTCCGGGGCTTAAGTGGTTAAGCAGGCCATACACGATGCGATTTCGAACGATTTATCGTGCGATAAACGCAAGCGGCACTCGTCGTGTACATCATGTGAGTGTACCATCAATGTGATCCGAAAATCGTACGACCAAACACTAGTTTCTTGTGCCAGTATAGGAAGTGATGCAATGTTGTCTTGACCTTTTAAGCACACCTCCACTGGGCACTCCCCTACAGTTAAAACTCGGGTCGCCGCATTTGCGAACAGAACAATCATTCGTCACAGCCTCTCAGCAGAGTTTGCTGTAACCTATAATATTTGATGTATTACGTTTTTTTCTGACGAACACTCGTTCGTGTTGTTATTCTTTTTATTTTCCTTCTGGGTCGATCTTTTCTGAATCATGCGCAGTTGTGTGTTGTTCTGTGGAATCGCACGACTCAACCACTAATGATACGAAATTTGGACAATTTTCTCAGAAAAACCCAACATGTTGGATATGTGAATTTTTGCTGTCGTACGAAAATCGCATGTTGCACATACCATACTAACGATACAAAAATCATTCAAATTCACTGGCAAATACGATTTTCGGACGAAATTCGCATCGTGTATGCTTTATGGGCTATACACACTATAAGATTTTCTGAAGACTTTTTCCTTTAGGCCTCATGCACACAGGACATTTTTGGAGCTGCTGTTAGCAGCGTCAGACGTTTTTTTTTTTGCAGCTGCAGAACGCCCATCCATGTTATTCTATGGCCTCATGCACACATAGAGCTTTTAGGAGCTCCAAGTGGCATAGGCGTTTTACAGCTCCAAAAAAACCCAGGAACTGTGCGTTCTGGAGCTGCAGCTTTAAGCCGTAAAAAACGTCTAATGCTGCTAAAGGCTGAATAACGTTGCTTAATGTGCATTAAGCCACGTTATTCGTTTTTTTTCTTCCATTCAAAATCAATGGTTCCCTATGGGAGCCTATTGATTTGAATGGAAGTCGCACCGCAAGTCGGATCAGGATGAGCCCAAGAAAAGCCTTTTTCTTAATATTTTTTTCTTTCAGCAGCTTAGTAGATTCTTTTTACTTATGCGGTGGTGAAATACATGTTTAAACTTTAACCGGTTAACGACCGCCCGCCGCAGTTATACTGCGGCAGGCAGCCGCTCCCAGGTGAATCGCCCTACATGTACGGCGTTCGCTCTCGGGAGGCTAGGGGGCAAGCGCTCGCCATGTTCTATAGCAGAATGTGAAAAATATTGTTTTTTTTTTTCAAAATTGTCGCTGTTTTTTGTTTATAGCGCAAAAAATCGCACAGGTGATCAAATACCACTAAAAGAAAGCTCTATTTTTGAGAAAAAATGGACGTACATTTAATTTGGGTACAGCATCGCACGACCGCCCAATTGTCCGTTAAAATAATGCAGTGCCGAATCGCAAAATAGGGCCTGGTCAGGAAGGGGGCAAATCCTTCCGGTCTTAAAGTGGTTAAGTACCGTAGTTTGTCGCCATTCCACGAGCGTGCGCAATTTGGACCACTTCCAGCTCAAGGACGATATATGATGTCCTGGACTTTGAGTGGAGATATCTGTACATCTGGGAGATACAATGTCTGGGCGCTCGCTGTAGGTCAAGAAGTTTTTCAAATGGTAGCAAATTTGAATCATTCTAACATAACGAATATGATGAACCAAATTGATTACGTATATACTCGAGTATAAGCCAACCGGAATATAAGCCGAGGCACCTAATTTTACCACAAAAAACTGGAAAAACGTATTGACTTGAGTATAAGCCTAGGGTGGGAAATGAAGCAGCTGCTGGACCCAACTGGACCACCACGAGACCCAAAACAGGGGCTGCGGGCATGGTGCAGGGGCTGTGGACATGGTACAGGAGATGGTACAGGCATGGTACAGGAGATGGTTCAGGCATGACACAGGAGATCGTACAGGCATGGCACAGGAGATGGTTCAGGCTTGGCACAGGAGATGGTTCAGACATGGTACAGGAGATAGTACAGGCATGGTACAGGAGAGATCGTACAGGCATGGCACAGGAGATGGTTCAGGCTTGGCACAGGAGATGGTTCAGACATGGTACAGGAGATAGTACAGGCATGGTACAGGAGAGATCGTACAGGCATGGCACAGGAGATGGTTCAGGCTTGGCACAAGAGATGGTTCAGACATGGTACACGAGATAGTACAGGCATGGTACAGGCATGGCACAGGAGATGGTACAGGCATGGTACAGGAGATGAAAACGTATTGACTCGAGTATAAGCCTAGGGTGGGAAATGCAGCAGCTACTGGACCCAACTGGACCAATGAGACGCAAAACAGGGACTGCTGGCATGGTGTAGGGGCTGCGGACATGGTACAGGAGATGCAGGGCTGTGGGCATGGTACAGGAGATGGTATAGGCATGGTACAGGAGATGGTTCAGGCATGTTTCAGGCATGGCACAGGAGATGGTACAGGCATGGCACAGGAGATGGTACAGGAGATGCAGGGCTATGGGCATAGTACAGGAGATGCAGTGCTGCGGGCATGGTGCAGGAGAATCTCCTGTACTATGCCCGCAGCACTGCATTTCCTGAGTGTGAATGTAAGGCGCTTTACCGTAAGGTAAGTGAGACTCTCCAGAGGAGATGCAGGGACTGCAGAGAAGTCTCACTTACCTTTCGGTGAGGCGCCTTACATTTAAAAATAGCACCGCCCAGCGCCAACACTTCTACCGTGTATGCTCCGTCTGCCCGGGAATAGCCGAACGTGTATGGGCTTTCCCGAGCGGCGCATGCGAACTCTACCGGAGAAAGGTAAGTGAGACCGTGACTGGAGTATAAGCCGAGGGGGGCTTTTTCAGCATAAAAAAACGTGCTAAAAAAGTCGGCTTATACTCGAGTATATACGGTAACCCAACAAATGAATTTGAAACAAAACTATTTTTTTTTTCACCATGCACATCTCTACTCTACATTACTTGTTTCTTTCTAGAAAAGAGTGGAGATTATTCTTCCTGAATTTACCTGATGGTGATAAATGTGGAACCTTCCAATATTTTGCTTCATATTGATACATTACAGCTCAAAAATTCATTGATGCCACAGAAAAAGGTCAATGATATTCTCGACCAGTGGTCTCCAAACTGCGGCCCGAGGGCCAGATGCAGCCCTTTGCTTGCCTTTATTTTGCCCTTGGGGCACTATCCCTCCTACTGATACGAGACTATTCTGCCATCTGACACAGACAATGGAGCATAAGTTCTCCCACTGACACCAATAATGGGGCACTATTCCTCCCTATGATATACCAAGGTTGGGGCACTATTACACCCCCTAATACCAGATGTTTAGTCCCACTAATACAAGGAATATTTCAAGTCTTGCTGGCCAAAGCCTGGCCCTCCACGAGAATGAAGGAAAATAAACCGGCTCTTTATTTAGAATGTTTGAAGACCCCTGTCCAAGACCAATTCCCAATACAGATGCAATTTTCGTATTCTAATATCTTGGAGCTGTGATTTGGCTTCCAATTGTTGGCCATCATTTACGAGCACTCACTCTGTACCTAGCGGATTCACAAGATGTCAGCTCAAGATTCAGTAATCCACTTTGCTGTTCACTCACCCAGGTAGTGGCTAATTTATGTTCTCATCCATATAAGGATAATGATTTGCAGGGCGATGGTTATTGTTTCCTAGGCTTTGTTTTTCCTTCATATGTACTCTAGCGAAGGAGATTTTCGTAATTGAGAAAACAATACTTACTGAGTTCCCCAGCAGCGCTTCTATGCCTTGTGATTTTCCATAAAAAAGCAATTAAATCTCATTAGCGGCAGTCACTTTAAACAATGCCCTGATTTCCATACTCCGAGGCAGCCATGAATATGTTAGAGAACCCCTATATTATGCTATAGAAGCAAAAATACCAAGGAAATAAACAAAGATAAATAAAATTAGGGCCGTGTATTGTCTTTTACCGTGGGAAATTTTTCAGCTTAACTTCAACTGTTTTCCAAGTAAATATTTTGAGTCGAAGGCCGCATCTGGTCATCGGTGGTAAAGTCTCCACATGACCGCTGACTTTGGACTTGAAAAAACACAGTGGACCAACACCAGCAGATGACATGTCTCCCAGACTGTGGAAAATGTTGCATTTCATTTGGAAATGAAGGTCCCAGAGTCTGGGGGAAGAGTGGAGAGGCACAGAATCCAAGCTGCATGAGGTCCAGTGTGAAGCTTCCACAGTCAGTGATGATTTGGGGAGCCATGTCATCTGCTGGTGTTGGTCCACTGTATTTTATCAAGACCAAAGTCAGCACAGTCTTCTACCAGGAAATTCTAGAGCACTTCATGCTTCCCTCTGCTGGCCAGTTTTATGGAGATGCTGATTAAACTTTCCAGCAGGACTTGGCACCTGCCCACACTGCAAAAAGTACCAATACCTGGTTTAATCATCATGGTATCACTGTGCTTGGTTGGCCAACTCGTCTGACCTAAACCCCATAGAGAATCTGTGGGGTATTGTCAAGAGGAAGATGGGAGACACCTGAACCAAGCTAAAGGCCAATATCAGAGCAACCTGGGCTTCCATAACACCTCAGCAGTGCCACAGGCTGATCGCCTCCATGCCACGTGGCATTGATGCAGTAATTCATGCAATAGGAGCCCCGACCAAGTATTGAGCGCATACTATACTGTACATGGACATACTTTTCAGTAAGCCAACATTTATGTATTAAAAATCCTTTTTTTTTTTTTCATTGGTCTTATCTAGCATTCTAGTTTTCTGAGATGTTGAATTTTGGGTTGTCACTAGCTGTAAGCCATAATCATCAAAATTAAAAGAAAGAAATGCTTGAAATATATAACTCTGTAATGCATCTATATAAAATATATGAGTTGTACTTTTTGGTTTGAATTACTGAAATAAATTAACTTTTTGATCATATTCTAATTTTATGAGATGCACCTATTTGTGAACAGGGGCCATTAAAATAAATTACATTTTTGTAGCTCTAAAATGCTTGTTGTGTGTGTAGCACCATCTAGCTTTGTTGCTAGAGTGCTAGGATTTGTATGTTATTGTGGGTAAACTCAGCGAAGACTGTGTGATTTTCTGGGTCTGGGTTTGAGTAACTCAGGGAGGGCTAGATGACTCACGGGCAGCATCTCTGAGACCACCCCCTACTTCTAGAAACTTAGAGAAGATTCTAGAAGAATGGGAGTGGAGGTGAGGAGGGGCTGCCTGGAGTATCCTGAGAGCCCTGGCCGATCCCCAGGCAAAACTCCAGAGAGGACAGCCAGGTGGGCTGGTGAGGGTTACAGTCAAGAGTAGTGTTGAGCAAACACAGACTGTATTATTCGGGTCCGTACCGGATAATTGGATTTTTGCTACCCGGACACGGACCCGAAAACTTTACTGTATGTTCGGGTTTAAAATCCGTGTTCGGTAATTTTATTTCCTGTTTTGTATGTAATGGCGCGCTTTTAATGGCGGGCTTTCAACAGCCAATCAACAAGCGTTTAACTGGTGTGCGCCATCACAGCCATGCCTACTAATATATTAGTAGCTGTGATTGGGCAGCTGAAGCATGTGACCCAGGTCTTTATAAGCTCAAGAGACACAGCGCGGTGCGTCAGTCTGCTGTAGTGTAGGGAGAGAGCACACATCATACGTGCTGGCTGCTGCTGATTAGGGACAGACAGGGAAAAATTGTGCCCGAAAAGAATGCAGGGACAGGTCGGAGTGTAGGCAGGGAAAGATATTTGAGCATTTTAGGGACAGGCTGGAGAGATTAGGCAGGGACAGAACAATCGTCCGTTAGCGATCTACATCGATTTTGCTGTGTGGGGGGTGGTGCAGTGAACGATCTTTTTGCCCTCACTTGAGCCCACTGAGGAGGAGGAGGAGGAGGGAGAAACAAATATATTTTTATCAGTCTGTTGTGTGCAGCGTTCAGCTATATTTTACTACAGATTGCTGTTCTAATCTGCTATTTAAAAATTACAAATTTTAAAGGGAATTTTTTTTAAGAGCATTTGCCATGCTCTTAACTACATTTTGCTGCCATTTGCAGCACTCTAGCCCTTTCTATTGTTTTTTTAGATCCATTTTAGTGCCTGAAAGTTCGGGTCCCCATTGACTTCAATGGGGTTCGGTGTCCGGGTAAAGTTCGGAAAAAGTCCGGGACACGGACACGGACTTTTTTTTCAAGTTCGGCCAAACCCGCCGAACACGGACATCCAGGTGTCCGCTCAACTCTAGTCAAGAGGATTGAGAGGAATGCCTGAGAGGACTGAAAGAGAGCAGTCTAGGATGGATGCAGAGTCAGTCTGGGGGGACTGTGGAGTCTTGGCCAGGAGGGCTATTGAAAGAGGCAGCTGCAGCCAGGTGGGCTGGCAGTAACCGAAAGTTGGTGCTAGGATCAGTAGCCACAGGAGGACAGCAGAACTGAACCCTGAGGTCCGGTGAAGCTGATTGAAAGGGGAGACACTGAAGGATCTGATTCTGCAGTACAGTGAGTACAGGTCTGTGTCAAGGGGCCTGACTTGAGGGGGGGGGCACCCCTGCAGCTAGAAGAGTCAGTAAAGAAGATGCTAATGAGTGTCCTGAAGAAAATGTAGATTCACCAAGTCTACTGCTGGAGAGAAAAGAACAAGGAGACTTAACCCTTTCCAAAATGTGGCAGTATGGATTAAGCAGTGCAGCTGCTTCCACAAGCAAACTGGTGAGGCCAAGTGAGAGTTCTCCTTATCCATTGTGAATAGTTACAGTTGGAGTGTCCCACTATTCCCTTCTCCCATCCAAGTTCCAAAATAAATGCTAAAAACCAATACCCCTGGACTGTTTATTGTGTGATGAGCCATTGGGAGTGAGGAGGATGAATGTGTGAATTGTACCCCAAATGACTGTGTGCTGTTAATCAGAGGCCCGAGAATTCATCATACAGCAAGCCCTACGGGGACAGTGCTACACCTTTAAAGCTTGCGGATCTTCAGCATCTCCGCATTTCAAGGACAAGAAATTCAGAAACAGTCGGCAACTTTTTCGCTCTGGCACCCAATACAGTGTGATATCATTCCTTGCATATTATATTCTTCTTTTTAATGCCTAGCTCCGAGACTTGTCATCTTGCTTTCCCCATACATTAAACTACATCTGCCATCTGTTTACTTCTAAATTCAAACTTTGAAGCTCCCGTAGCATGTGCTGTTGTCTCTTATTATTTACAGGTCCTGTTCAATTTAGTGCCATATGCAGACTCCAGCATTTCGACGTCTCTGCATCATCCAAATAGCTGTTAAATAAGTAAGCTTTGGGGAAGAGCAGAATACTGATGAGCGCTTAGTCTATTCAAATTTCCTTCTTAACCTTATAAATTGACACACACAAATAAGAAAAAAAATATTCCATTTCGGCTATGACTTTTTTTTTTCCCGTTAAAGTTTCTGGCTGTCTGTTGGAATGGTTTGTGTCTTGTTGTAAAATTAATGAATTTGAGTTTCTCGGATGAAATTGTCTTTTAAATGCACCAAGCACGGGTCATTTTATACAACAGTTTAGAGGGAACTTTAGAGGCGCCTGTGATAAATATTTCAGACGTGATTAGCTTGGTTGGTTAACCCAGAGTACACAAGAACATCGTTTCCTAATCAGGAGACTGATTTTTTTGCTAAACTGATCAGGATTATATGTTAAATGGGTTGTGGCAGGCCGAGAACCAAGTTTAAACTTGTTTTATGTCAGAATGGGTGTCGGTAATGGAGGAGGAAGTATAAAGGAGGAATGGAAATTACAGACAATAATATTCCAGAACAAGTATATGGAATAATAGTGCTTATCAGATCTTTCATTTCAAAAGCAACCTTGCTATGGATTATATGTGAATTAAATGTGTTTTAGGCATGCAATTGACCTGTAACATCCTCCATTGTGTACACATCCAAAAGCCTTGAGACCACTGCTAGGTGCCTTCATATTGGATGTGATGTTAGCAGTCCCAGTAGACTTGGAGATGTTATCCAAATGACAGACATTCTCAACCGGGGTTCCTCCAGAGGTTGTTAGGGGTTCCTTGAGCTGTATCTAAATGACCTACCATCTGATGGTTCCATGATATTTCTGCGTCCCATACCATTTGGCAGAGTCAATGGCCTGACACCAATGATCCTTTCAATGGAATTCTTACCACCACTGTGAAGAGCATGCCAATGTAAAGGGCATTCTTCCCACTGACCATCAATGTAAGGGCATTCTTACCAATGGCCACCAATGTAAAGGGCATTCTTCTCAATGACTGCCAAAGTAAATGGCATTCTTCCCATTATTTCCTAATGTGAGGAACATTCTTCTCAATGACTGCCAATGTAAATGGCATTCTTCCCACTGACCCCAATGTAAGGAACAATATTCCCAATGACTGCCAATGTAGTTGGGCATTCTTCTCATTGCCCATCCATGCAAGGGCATTCTTCTCACTGACCACCAATCCAAGGACATTCTTAACAATGGCCATCAATGTAAGGGGCATTCTTCCCACCGACTGGCAGTGTAAGGGAATTCCTCCCACTGGCCGCCAATGTAAGAGAAATTCTTTCCACTGACTGCCTATGTAAAGGGCATTCTTCCCACTGACTGCCAATGTAAGGGACATTCTTCCCACTGACTGCCAATGTAAGGGACATTCTTCTCACTGACTGCCAATGTAAGGGACATTCTTCTCACCAATCACCAATGTAAGGGACATTCTTCTCACTGACTGCCAATGTAAGGGGCATTCTTCCCACTGACTACCAGTGTAATGGGGCTTTCTTCTCACTGACCACCAAAGTAATGGTATTCTTCCCACTGACCACCAATTTAAGGGGCATTCTTTCCACTGACTCCCAATGTAAGTGGCACTCTTCCCACCGACTGCCAATGTAAGGGGAATTCTTCCCACTGACTGTCAATGTAAGGGGCACTCATCTCACTGACCGTCAATGTAAGGGGCACTTTTCCCACTGAAGTAAGCATTCTTCCTGCTGACCACCAAGGTAAAGAATATTCTATTCACTGACTGCTATTGTAACTAAGAAGCATTCTTTCCACTGACCACTATAGTAGGTGGTTATTTCCACTGATCATAAATATAAAGAGCCGTCTTTCCACTGACCATCAATGTAAGGAGTATTTTTTCTACTGACCACCAATGTCAGGGGCAAATCCTTCACACTGACTGCCAATGTTGGCTCCCCCTGTGGCCAAGGTATGTAGTTTGGCGTAATAGAGCTGACCTGCTGCAGTATAAGTGCAGTGGCTGGTCGGCAAGTGGTTAAAGTGGTCAAACTCTAACTGAATAACATTAAAGTGTTAGTAAACCCAGGAGCCTGCATTCACTCTATCTAGTCTCCCACAGTACACAATTATTTTAGTAAATATAGACTGCTAAATACCTTTTCTCATCAGAAGTATATAGCAGTCTTGTGTCTTCTATCAGTGTCTGGGTAAAGCTTGTAGGAGGAGTTTTCATTCGCTTTTGACTGTCCTATGAGGTTGCTGGACCCATGACCCTCTGTCTGGACAGTGCTGGTTGGCCCTGTGCTGATCACATGCACCCTCCCAAGTAAAAAATGACCTCCCTAGCAATACACACCAAACTGAGCATGTGCAGAGTGACTCCTAGGGCTCTGTCTTATCAGGAGATGGACTGAGGACATTAAAAGAAGGGGAGAATCAGAGAAGACAGGATCAAACAGCATTTTTAAACAATGCAGAGGATTAACCCCTTAGGTTGTACAGAGAGTATAACAAGCATGCTTTACTGCACAGACTGATTTTACTGCTGTGAGTTTAGTAACACTTTAGGTTTGCTAAAGCACTGTGTATCATAACCAGCTGTGATTTGGTTTTAATAAAATACTTGTTTGCTGCATTCCAGTGCTTCTGATCGCATGCAGCCTCATCTAACCCATGCCCACTCTAGTACTGTAAAATGTCATTCCAATTATTATTTGCAATAAGGTCACATGTGGCAAAAAAAACATGACAGCAGATCTCATTTTCCTCACTCTATGCAAAGCAAGACAAAACAAAAAAGGCTGAATTTAGCTTTTCATTGTAATTTTAATCTACTTATATTTTCCCTTCCCTCCCTTTACCCCTCATCAATCTTTTGTTAGACCCAGTGATGCCATCACTAGGTCTCTGTGCTTCTCTATGTAATGTAGGAAGATCAAGGCCGATGTGAGGGGTCAGCAGGGTGCTGAGCATAGCTTTTTGAAAACATGACGAGGCCCTGCCCTGATGCAAGCAGTGGACTGGCTCTTGGGAGGAGTTATGTAGATATCAGAATATATTGATGGGTGGGTCTCAGTCTAGAGGAGGGGGTGTTCCTAGATAGGTTGTACTTGCATGCAGACCACCCTAGTGTAGCACCCTCCTAGGTAGGTGCTAGAGAGTGAGCATAGTTTTTGTCTCTGTCTGCCTATCAGAGGAGCAGCAGGCAAACCTATATTGCTTGCTGCCTACCAGATGGCAGGATCTGTGAGTTAGCTCTGCTCATGGTGCACAGTGTGTGATTCATCTAATCTAGGGAGTGTTTCACACTGGTCTAATAGGGAGGCATATTGGACAGTGGAGGAAATCTGGGTACAAAGGCTTTGATACAGCCCCGGTGATTGGCACAGACTGGCTGTCTCGGTGTATTGTGGGGTGTGGAAAAAAACGCCAGGAGCACATGTGCTGCGAGGTCTTTGGCTGCTGAGCAGAGTCCCGGAGGGAGGGTGGCGGCTGCCACCTCCTCTGTAGCAGTGGCATGTGGTCACAGCCGGTCAGCCTGGGGACCAGAAGGAAGGAGCTGAACCCAGAGGCCCATGAGAACTGACTGGAGGGGTAGAGACACTGGAGACCCTCGAAAAACAGTATCGTCAGTAAAGGGGATCGTGTCTAGGGTCCTGACCTGAAGGGGGCCACCCCGGTATGGGATAGTCAGAGGACGGGTGTCAGCAGTGTGTCAAGTAAACAGGGGTACTAGGTGTGTATCCCGAAGATCATTCATCCTAACAAGTCATCTGTATAGAGACTTAATCCTAGATTCATCTAGTGGCAAGGTGAATCTGCAGCCTGGCTGCATCTTCAGACAGGAGTCCTCATCTATTGTGAAAAGTTCATGTTGGAGTATCCCACTCTTCCCTTCTCCCATACCTAATTTAAATAAAACCACAAAAACAACCGCATCCCCTAGACCAGTGATAGCAAACCTTGGCACCCCAGAGGTTTTGAAAATACACTTCCCATGATGCTTGTGCACTCTGCAGTGCAGTTGAGCATCATGGGAAATGTAGTTCCAAAACATCTGTTTCCGGTTCGCCATCACTGCCCTAGATTGTTCATTGACTGAGCCAAAGAGTAAAGAGTTAAATTGTGCAAGCTGCAGCTGCTATTGGTAACCTAGGGGGATCCCAAGGTGAATAATCCAGCAGTCCTCAAGGGGGCAGTGCTATACTAGGTAACAGCAACATATAATGCTGGTGGACCAGAGACAATCAAGCTAGGAAGGAAGGAGCTAGATAATGATGGGCATCCTCCAGAGAGGAAATGAGGCAGGCTCTATCTGAGTTTCTGCAGCTTCTAATGCATATTGTGAGAAGCTCCCAGTGTGCAGTGAAATCAGAGTAAGCCATTTCAGTACAGGAGAGAAATGCAGCTTTAATATCTGGTCTCTGTCTATTCTTCTTTTATACAGACATCCCTCCCTCTATTTGCTCTTCTTATGATTGTATTACAAAGTATCGTTGCTTACAGCAAAGCTCTCAGGGCGTCATTCCAAACAGGCGTGGAGTGTTTTATAAACGGTGCAAAAACAGACACTCATGAGTAAAGCACACATCTCCGACCATAATGTCAGTCCTTATCTATTTCCTAAGTGTCCTTTTACATTTTGCCGGCACATTCTATTTGGAATAATCTATCCCGAGTCATAAACATAACCGTATTTAGCATTTTCATTGAGCTTCTCGGAGTATGAGGATGTTTGAAAAGAGGAGAGCATTAACCGCGGTAATCCGGTAGAGTCAGGCAGTGGAGTCGCGGCGAGTGTTTTGAGCGCAGTCCGTAGAGTCTCTTTGG
The DNA here is from genome assembly GCF_965119305.1 of Pelophylax lessonae. Classification (NCBI taxonomy): domain Eukaryota; kingdom Metazoa; phylum Chordata; class Amphibia; order Anura; family Ranidae; genus Pelophylax; species Pelophylax lessonae. The sequence goes on along the minus strand of NC_138777.1, from coordinate 218,922,456 downwards.
AAAGCTTCAGCTGGAGCAGTTCCAGGCAGAACATGCTGGCGTAATTATGACTCCCAACCGGCCTGGGAATACCTTGGAACAACCCAGAAGAAAGAAATCGGAGATTATGGTCAAGCAAAGGGAAAGTTGTGCCAGGAAACGGGACGTGGGAATGAAAAAAGAAGTCGAATCCTTGGCCCCGATTCATTAAGCCGCTGTAACATTTAACCCTATGCCACTGGTGGGATTCATTTGTTCACTGTTATGGGCTGCACAGTGATGGCGTAATTGGAAGCCCATCCTATCCCCTTCTCATCCATAGTTAACTGTGAGCGATCAGTGATAGTTTGGACACAGTTCTGTGGGCTGTAATGCTGGAGGACGGCAGTAAGGGCTCCAATTCATTCTTTCACTGTGATTGGCTGCACAGTGATGGCATCATTGGGAATCCATCCTATCCCCTTCTCATCCATAGTTAACTGTGAGCAATCAATGATAGCTTGGACACAGTTCTGTGGGCTGTAACGCCGGAGGATGGCAGTAAGGGCTCCGATTCATTCTTTCACTGTGATTGGCTGCACATTGATGGCGTAATTGGAAGCCCATCCTACCACCTTCTCATACGAACTTAACTGTGAGTGATCAGTGATAGCTTGGATAGTTCTGTGGGCTGTAACGCTGGAGGACGGCGGTAAGGGCTCCTATTCATTCTTTCACTGTGATTGGCTGCACATTGATGGCGTAATTGGAAGCCCATCCTACCCCCTTCTCATCCATAGTTAACTGTGAGCGATCAGTGATAGCTTGGACACAGTTCTGTGGGCTGTAATGCTGGAGGATGGCAGTAAGGGCTCCGATTCATTCTTTCACTGTGATTGGCTGCACATTGATGGCGTAATTGGAAGCCCATCCTACCACCCTATCATCCGAAGTTGACTGTGAGCAATTGGTGACAGCACAGAAACAGTTCTGTGGGTCGCAACACTGGGGGACGGTAGGGGGGGGGGGGCTCCCACTCACTGTGATTGGCTGCACAGTGATGATGTAATCGGGAATCCACTCTACCTCCTCTTTCGTAGTTGACTGTGAGCGATTCAATGAAAAGGGGGAGGTTTGGCACTTTGAATGAGGCACATGGCACACTGGGCTCAGTGCCTCTATCCCTATTAATATTTTAGGAAATAAAGGAGTTTGGGACTCTAAATCAGATGCACGACAAAACAACTGGCAATTGGTAAATGCATAACTGTTTCATATATACAGTATATATATATATATATATATATATATATATACATACACACACAAGTGGACTCATAATGCAGTGTGAGAACAATATATTGAAGTTGAGAGCAGATTTTTCGCCAACAGGTAACAAAAATTACATAATTAGAGTAGTACATAAATGCAATAAAATGCGTTCATTATTAATACGGTAATAACACATAATGACATATTCATCAAGGTAAGAGCTGACTAGTATGTAGATTTGAATAGAACAATACATAGTTGATACATGATAGACAAAATTTCTTATATAGAATCAGACACATAAATTAAAATATAAAATTATATATTGCATCCCAAAATCTCTACGCGTTTCATGGAGTATGTTCCACTTTCTCAGCAGCAGATGCAATAAACAAAGCTGTAGAGAAATATGAAAAAACAACATTGTAGTCTGATATTTTAACAGAGATAATAAGAAAAGGGGAAGATGGGAAAGATAATCAACCCCAATACAAAAATATCCTTCCCTAGTATACTCACAACTCAGCTCTAAATACAACACATAGTGTTATGGGCGAATGGGGACTGCTTGGACACAGTCCTGTGGGCTGCAATGCTGGAAGAAGAAAGGAAGGGCTCCCATTTATTCATTCACTGTGATTGTGTAATTGGGAGCCCATCCTACCACCCCTTATCTGTAGTTGACTGTGAGTGATCAGTGATAGCTTGGACACAGTTCTGGGGGCCACACTGCTGGAAGATGGCAGAAGGGGCTCCCATTCATTCATTGTGATTGGATGAATGGTGATGTTGTAATTGAGAGACCATCCTTCTCTTCCGCAGTTGACTGTGAGCAATCAGTGACAGCTCCGACACGATTCTGTGGGCCGCAATGCCGGAGGATGGCAGGCTTGGCTTCCATTTATTCATTCACTGTGATTGGCTAAACAATAATGGTGTAATTGGGAGCCCATCGAACCACTTCCTCATCCGTAGTTGACTATGAGCGATCAGTGACAGCTCGGACAAAATTCTGTGGGCCACAACACCGGAAGATGGCAGGAGGGGCTCCCATTAATTAATTCACTATGATTTGATGCACGGTAAAGGTGTATTTGGGAGCCCATCCTATCACCTTCTCACCGTAGTTGACTGTGAGAAATTAGTGACAGCTTGGACACAATTCTGTGGGCCGCAATGCTTGAGGACAGCAGAAAGGGCTCCCATGTATTCATTCAATGTGATTGGCTGCACAATGATTGACTGAAAGTGATTGGTAAAAGCTCGAACACAGTCCTGTGGGCCACAACGCCGGAGGGCGGCAGGAGGGGATCCCGTTCATTTATTCATTGTGTTATTGGGATTACCTTGGGACAACCCAGAAGAAAGAAATTGGAGATTGTGGTCAAGCAAATGGAAGACTGTACCAGGAAATGGGACATGAGAATAAAAAAGAGAAGTTGAATCATTGGCTCTGATTATTTAAGCCATTGTAACAATTAACCCTATGCCACTGGTGGGATTCATTCCTTCATTATGATTGGCAGCACAGCCATGGTGCAATTGGGAGCCGATACTACCACCCCCTCATCCATAGTTGACTGTGAGCGATTAGTGACAGCTTGGACACAGTTCTATGGGTCACAACGCCGGAGGGTCTCCCATTCATTCATTCACTGTGGTTGGATGCACAGGTATAGTGTGATTGGGAGCCCTTCCTACCACCTCTTCAACCATAGTTGACTGTGAGCAATCAGTGACAGTTCAGACACAATTCTGTAGGCCACAATGCTGGAGGATGGCAGGAGAAGCTCCCATTAATTCATTCAGTGTGATTGACAGCACAATTATGGTGTAAATGGGAGCCCGTCCTACCCCCTCCTCATTCGTAGTTGACTGTGAGTGATAAGTGACAGCTCAGACACTGGTCTGTAGGCCACAACTTCAGAGGATGGCAGGAGGGGCCCCCATTCATTCATTAGTTCACTATATTTGGCTGCACATTGATGGTGTAATTGGGAGCCCATCCTACCATCTTCTCATCTGTAGTTGACTGTGAGTGATCAGAGGCAGCTCAGACACTGTTCTGTGGGCTGCAATGCTGGAGGATGGCAGGAGGAACTCCCCTTAATTCACTTACTGTGATTGGATGCAGAGTGATGGCGTAAATGGGAGCCCATCCTACTATCTTCTCATTTGTAGTTGACTGTGAGCAATCAATGACAGCTTGGACACATTTCTGTGGGCTGCAATGCCAGGGGACAGCAGGAAGGGCTCCCTTGTATTCCTTCACTGTGATTGGCTGCACAATGACGGTGCAATTAGAAGCCCTTCCTACCACCTCATCATCTGTGGTTGACTGTAAGTGATTGGTGAAAGTTCAAACACAAAATTCTGTGGGCCACAACACAGGAGGCCGGCAGGAGAGACTCCCATTTATTTATCCATCCTACTGCCTCCTGATCATGGTTGGTTTCCTGGTAATTCACTTACTATGATTGGATGCGGGGTGATGGCGTAATTGGGAGCCCATCCTACCATCTTCTCATCTGTAGTTGATTGTAAGCTATCAATGACAGCTTGGACACATTTCTGTGGGCCGCAACGCTGGAGGACAACAGGAAGGGCTCCCTTGTATTCCTTCACTGTGATTGGCTGCACAATGATGGTGCAATTAGAAGCCCTTTTTACCACCTCCTCATTTGTGGTTGACTGTAAGTGATTGGTGAAAGTTCAAACAAAAAATGATGTGGGCCACAACACAGGAGGCCGGCAGGAGAGGCTCCCATTTATTTATCCATCCTACCGCTTCCTAAACATGGGTGGTTTCTTGTTAATTCACTTACTGTGATTGGATGCGGAGTGATGGCGTAATTGGGAGCCCATCCTACCATCTTCTCATCTATAGTTGACTGTGAGCAATCAATGACAGCTTGGACACATTTCTGTGGGCCGCGACGCCTTAGGACAGCAGGAAGGGCTCCCTTGTATTCCTTCACTGTGATTGGCTGCACAATGATGGTGCAATTAGAAGCCCTTCTTACCACCTCCTCATTTGTGGTTGACTGTAAGTGATTGGTAAAAGCTCAAACACAAAATTCTGTGGGCCACAACACAGGAGCCTGGCAGGAGAGGCTCCCATTTATTTATCCATCCTACCGCTTCCTGATCATGGGTGGTTTCCTGTTAGCTATCAGTGACTAATTGGTCACAGTTCTGGGGGATCCAATTGAGCATACCCAGTAAAACACAGCAACCAACCTGTTTATAATATATGCTGTGGTCAGACATTAAGGCCCCACCCACCATCCTGCCGCATATATGCTTAATACAGAACCAGTCACTATACCATTCATAACAACAAAAATGTTCTCATAAAGTTACATGTACATTGAATGTATTTTATGTTTTTATTTACCTGTAAAAGGCTCCCTGGTGTAGAGATGCAAAGGCCCTGAGACTGCTGCTGGCCCTGGGTGCCGCAATCTTGGATGTGATATCAACAGCCCCAGCTGAATCATGTGACCTCATAGTATTTCTCTTTGCTCCTCCCCCAGCTGCTACATAAAAGGTGATGTAGGGGGGTGGTGAGAGGGGTGGAGGAGCTGGGCCAGCACAGACATTGGACACTCCCAGAAGAGGAGAGGGTTATGATATGCAAGAACGGGAGGGGCCTGAGCTAGGGAATTTACTCTTCCAGGAGTAGTCACATTTTCAAGCAAGTTCAAAGGCACATTGCAGGTAAAAAAAAAAAAAGTTATAGAAAGGAAAATACTGCAAATGAGTCTTTAAAATACTTAAAAGTGTATTTATTAAAAAAATAAACATAGTTATTAATCCAACGAAACTGCTGGTACATTATTTCTGTGCAAATGGGGCAAAATCAAATGTTCTTAGGCTAGCTCCTCTGTAGGTCAAATGTTACTAATTCATAAAAAGAGCCATTTTTTAAAATACAACTTTATGGCCATTAGATGGAGCTGCTGATCTTAGATATTAAAGTGAATGTAAAGTCAGAAGGTTTTTTTATCTTAACTCAATCTATGCATTAAGATTCTTCTGTGTGCAGCATCCCCTTCACCTCCCTAATACTTACCTGAGCCCATCTCTATCCAGTGATGTTGCAGGAGTGTCTCAGTTGGCCGAGACTCTCCCTCCAGATTGGCTGAGACAGGTGCCATTGTCTTCTGCTGCTGTCAATCAAATGCAGTGAGACAATCAGGAGAGACAGGGGGTGGGGCCAGGTAGAGGCTCCCTGTCTGAATGGACACAGGGAGCTGCAGCTCGGGTGCCCCCATAGCAAGCTGCACTCAATAGGAGGGAGGGGTCAGGAGTGCCAGAGTAGGAGGATTCAGGTCGCTCTGTGCAAAACCAACAACATAGAGCAAGTAAGTATAACATATTTGTTAATTTGAACCAAAAAAAAAATGAGACTTTACAATCACTTTAAGTATTTATTCCCTTTGTCAGCTCCATCTAGTGGCCATACTGCAGAATTTTCCCAAACCACCCCCTTTTTTTTTATTTTTTGTTTTTTATAAATGAATAACATTCAACCTGTGATACCTATGATTGGTAAGATGCAATATATTACATTTTTGGTTTTGGGTTTAATACCCAGTTTAGGATGGGCTGACCAACTAATTATAAGCAGATGGCTCTCACATTGCATAGGACAGTTCATTTTTCCTTAAGTGTATATGAATAGGAAAAGATAATTTGGCAAACCGCCTGAGCTCCCCTGCTATATGTCTGATTAGTCAGTATTTAAGGCCAAGTTTTTTTTTTATGAACAATTAAATTCTCATTCAATCTCATACGTCTGTCTTGATGGGCAATTGCACATGTACTGTATATACAATAGCTGTACATAAACCTATTTTATCTAAGTATCCCCAGGAGACAAAGCTTTACAGCTGAGAAGTGAAAGTCACGCTCTGCTTTTCCTTAAAATTGTTGTAAAGTCAACTCTAAAATCTCTAACTGTCTAAAATCATTCCTGTTGTTGTTTTTCAAGCAGTTTTGATTAAAATAATCCCTGTTGATCCTGTTATAACATTCCTTGCTTAAGCACTTCCTGTTATGGAGTGACAACACTCTGCATATTTGGCTCTTGCGTTGTCACCTTCTAACAAAGGATTCTGCCAGAGACTGGCGATGAGCCAAACCGACCTGGGCTCAGTTCAGGGCAGGTTCAGTGAACTTTACTGACATTCAGATGCCAAGTCCGAACCCCACTGATGTCAATGGGAACCAAATTTAAGATACCATAATTGATTAGTTGCTAGGCTAATAGGCAAGGGATCTTTAAACAAATGGCATGGGGGCCTGGGCACTGCCATGGGCAAAAGTGCCTCATCCCTGGTGTCAGTGGGCGTCATAGTGTTCCATGACATGTGCCAGTGGGAGTCATATTGTCCCATGATTGGTGTCAATGGGAGGAATCATTTCCCATCATTGGTGTGAGTGGGAGTAATAGTGCCTCATCATTAGTATCAGTAGGAGGAATAGTGTCCCATCATTAGTATCAGTAGGAGGAATAGTGCCGCATTATTGATATCAGTGGGAGGAATAGTGCCCCATTAACAGTCTCAGTGGGACGAACAGTGTCCCATCATTTGTATCAGTGGGAGGAATAGTGCCCCACCCATCAACGGTGTCAGTGGGAGGAATAGTGTCCCATCAACGATGTCAGAGGGAGGAATAGTGCCCCATCAACGGTGTCAGTGGGAGGAATAGTGCCCCATCATTGTTGCCAGTGGGAGGATTAGTGTCCCATCATTTGTATCAGTGGGAGGGATAGTGCCCCATCATTGTTGCCAGTGGGAGGATTAGTGTCCCATTATTGGTGTCAGTGGGAGAAATAGTGTCCCCATCATTGTTGCCAGTGGAAGAAATAGTGCCCCATCATTGGTATCAGTGGGAGGAATAGTGTCCCATTATTGGTATCAGTGGGAGGAATAGTGTCCCATTATTGGTGTCAGTGGGAGGAATATTGTCCCATCATTGGTGGCAGTGGGAGGAATAGTGCCCCATCATTGGTATCAGTGGGAGGAATAGTGTTCCATCATTGGTATCAGTGGGAGGAATAGTGTCCCATCATTGGTGCCAGTGGAAGGAATATTGTCCCATCATTGGTGGCAGTGGGAGGAATAGTGCCCCATCAGTGGTGTCAGTGGGAGGAATAGTGCCCCATTATTGGTGTCAGTAGAAGGAATGTTATCCTATCATTGGTGTAAGTAGAATAAATAGTGCCTCATCATTGGTGCCAGAGGGAGAAGTTGTGCCCAATCTTTGAAGTTAGTGGGAGGATCAATGCCCCAACATTGGTGTCAGTGGAAAGAATGGTGGAAAGAATGGAGTCTTATCATTTGTGTCGGTGGAGGGAATGATGTCCCTGCAGTGGGAGGAATAGTCTTCCATCATTGGTGTCAGTGGAATGAATTGTATCCTATCATTGGTGTCACTGGGAGGAACAGTGCCCCAAATAGGTGTCACTGGGAGGAACAGTGCCCCATCATTGGTGCCAAAGGGAGGAATAACACCTCACTATTGTTTGTAGGGGGAGGAAATATGCCCCACTGTTGGCGTCAGTGGGAGGGATAGTGCCCCAAAAGGCAGATAAAGGCAAGCAAAGGGCCACATCGAACCCTCGGGCTGCAGTTTGGAGACCCCTGATTTACGGCACCAGACATTATTAATAGGAGATCTGGTGTCTGCTATGCATATTATCCCAGCTGTGCTCTCTGGTGGAACTATATAAATCTCAGGGCTGAATGGACAGAATTGCAAATCCTTTAGCATATAAAACAGTTCCAGTATGACCCGGAAATTCAGCTTTAAATACAAAAGAACTGTTCTAAACCAAAAGGCACAGACACAAATCAGATCAAAATCTTTGCAAATCTTTTCTCAAAGTCACAATCTAAAACTCTGAAATTTGATTGACGGCCGCTGGCAAGGAAGGCAGTTTTTATTAAAGAAATCTCATCCTGTTATTGTGCGAAAATCATTACAAGACAACAATAGTCTGAACTGTGTGGGAGAAGCATTATATATATATAATGTTCATCAAGCAGTCGTGTAACCCTCTCCTTCTAATAGGAAAACTACAGGAGCTGCTGTATTAGCATTATGATCATGGCTGTAATTAGCGTCCTGGATGGGATATAAATGTGACTGATGGATTCAGCTGCAGGAATATTATGTGCGGTTCCTGGGAATAGAGGAATATGACAAAACACCTGAGGAGGCTATTGACTTGTTCATGCCGGCAGCCTCGATAATTAGTTTACTGATCATCTCCATAGGTGACATTCCTGAGCGACGCATTTCAGCGGGTAGGAGATGAAATGATTGTAATGACCCTGGAGAGGACTGCAGCTTTGGTGGCTAAATTAAATCTGATATAGTCTAATAGGTAGATCACTTACATAGAAAGCTTTATGTATTTTACTACGTTGTTAATAAAATAAAACTCCATTAAGAAATATAAAAAAAATCTAAAAAGTTCGGGATCAAAAAAACATTTTTTTTCACTTGTATATGAGTGATCTGTGGGCCTCAGACTTCTTGATCCAGGGATGCCCCCACCAGGAACACCATAACATCTGATCTGGAGACCCTAGGGTTGCCACCTGTCTGGTAATGGAACTTCTGGCCAATGTTGCAAAAGGACATAGGGCTGATATCTTTCCTTAGAAAAAGGGGCAACCCTAATCAACTCGGGGGAAGGTGGAAACCCAACTCTACATTATATTACCAAAGGTTTTTGGGACGTCTGCCTTTACATGCACATGAACTTTAACCACTTTACCACCGGAGGATTTTGCTGTCTTACGTCCAGGCCACTTTTTGCGATTCTGCACTGTGCAACTTTAACTGACAATTGCGTGGTCATGCAATGCCGTACCCAAACTAAATTTACGTCCTTTTTTCCCCACAAACAGAGCTTTCTTTTGGTGGTATTTGATCACCTGTGCGATTTTTACTTTTTGCGCTATAAACAAAAAAAGAGCGACAATCTTGAAAAAATAACAATATTTTTCAAATTTTTTATATGAAATTCCCCCACCAAAAAATGTAAAAATCAAAATGTTTTTACATTTTTGGCCAATTTGTTTTCTGCTACCTATGTTTGGTAAAAAAAAAAATCACAATAACCGTATTTTGATTGGTTGGCGCAAAAGTTATTGGGTTTACTAACTAAGGGAAAGATTTCTGTCATTTTTGGTGTTTTTTTTTTTAATGAGTAATGGCGGCGATCTGCGATTTTTTTTTTTGTGGGACTGCGACATTGCGGCGGACAGATCGGACCATTGACTGACATTTTTGACACTTTTGGGGGTACCAGTGACATTACTACAGTAATCAGTGCTATATATATGCACTGCTACTGTAAAAATGACACTGGCAGGGAAGGGGTTAATTTTATTGGAGAGGGAGGGGTTAATGTATGCCTGGTGCTTACTAACGTGTGTGGGGGGAGGTGACTGAGTGACACAGGGACAGATCGGATGTTCAGCTATGCTGAACCCTGCAATCTGTCACTGTCTGTCACTCAGGAGATCCGCCCGCTCTGTTTACACAAGTGGGCGGATCTCCAAACTCGCCGCTGCTCCTCCCCTGGCCCGACTCCCACTGTGACTGAAAACAGCGGGAGCGAGCCTCCGGCAGCGCGCGAGCGCCGCCCACAAGGGGAGGAGTCCAGCGACGTAGGTCTACGTCGCTGGACGGGAACTAACCACTTTGCCGCAGTAGAGCTCGAGTGCACGGTCGGCAAGTGGTTAAATAATGTCCGCATTAGCAGCACTTTTTATTTTTTTATTTTTTTTAAAGAAAATAACACTCCTGTGCCTTTAAAGTCTTTTTAGAAGTTCCCTGGGGGTGTATAGCCGGGGTCTCCAAACTGCGGTCCGAGGGCCAGATGTGGCCCTTTGCTAGCCTTTATCCGGCCCTTGGGGCATTATGCCTCCCACTGATATGATGCACTATTCCTCCCACTAAAACCAACAATAGGGAATTATTTCTTCCTCCGATACCAATGATGGAATATTATTCCTCCTACTAATAGAGGCACTACTCCTCCTCCTATTGGCCACCAACCATGTCGCCATATTTGTTCTCACTGATGCCGGGCCTGCAACATTTTCTGCCCCCACTGGCCACAATCCGGCCCTCCTAAAGTGTGAAGAACAATAAGCTGGCCCTTTGTTGGAAGAGTCTGGAGACCCCTGCTCTGTAGTGAAGTTCAAACGCAAAGTCACTGCCCGTCACCACACCAAGTGAGACCTCTTCCCTAGGGATTGAACACTCACCAGAGATCACATAAAATAGGCTTTTGGTAATCATCCAAAGGGACAAGCAGCCTCGTCTCCTCCAGCAGGCCTCTCCACACCGGATAAGCACCAAGCTCAAATCAGCAAAACCCTTATTAGATCATCCACAGGGTCTTGCAGGCTCCTTCACCAACACTCCTCTCCTCACCAAATAGGTTCCTTGAAATCAGATTTCTGGAATGTACAGTGCCTTGCGAAAGTATTCGGCCCCCTTGAGCTTTGCGACCTTTTGCCACATTTCAGGCTTCAAACATAAAGATATAAAACTGTAATTTTTTTGTGAAGAATCAACAACAAGTGGGACACAATCATGAAGTGGAAAGAAATTTATTGGATATTTCAAACTTTTTTTAACAAATAAAAAACTGAAAAATTGGGCGTGCAAAATTATTCAGCCCGTTTACTTTCAGTGCAGCAAACTCTCTCCAGAAGTTCAGTGAGGATCTCTGAATGATCCAATGTTGACCTAAATGACTAATGATGATAAATAGAATCCACCTGTGTGTAATCAAGTCTCCGTATAAATGCACCTGCACTGTGATAGTCTCAGAGGTCCGTTTAAAGCGCAGAGAGCATCAAGGAACACACCAGGCAGGTCCGAGATACTGTTGTGGAGAAGTTTAATGCCGGATTTGGATACAAAAAGATTTCCCAAGCTTTAAACATTCCAATTCTTTCGCAAGGCACTGTATATGGGTATGTATTTGGCTTGTGGAAGATATAGAACAGGGTTTCTCAACCAGGGTTCCGTGGAACCCTTGGGTTCCTCCTGAGGTTGCTTGGGGTTCCTTCAACAACAATGGGCAATTTCTGCCTCTCAGATAAGTTTACATTGACACTATTGTTCCTTTTAGCTATCTGTAAGGGGGCAATTCTTTCCAATGATGACAAGAGTTAAGCCTCGTACACACGCAACGATTATCGGCCGACCGATCGGCCGTCTTTTGTCCAGTGTTGTTGTTTTGGTTGAAATGTGCTCTAGACTGTACACGAATTTTCTCGGCCAACAAAAATCTACTTCAGAAGTGATGTCATGTGATGGTTTACTTTCCGTGTATTTTTCATCTCTGAGCATGCCCAGTCTTGCTCATCAGATTTTTGTCTGCCGAAATCTGTACTGACTGACCGAAAATCGGCCGTTGTGGGGACGGCCAACAAAAATTTTATAGCATGCACACCAGATTTTTTTCGGCTGAAAAGTCGGAGTCGGTTGTCGGCAGCATCATACTAACAAGCCGAAAAACGGCCGATCGGACGTTGCCGAAAATTCACGGCCGATAATCGTTGCGTGTGTACGGGGCATAAGGAGCATTCTTCCCACCGACTGTCACACTAATGTATCATGAGTTGTAGATTTTTAATTTTTAGCAGGGGTTCCCCAAGACCAGAAATTTATTTCAAGGGTTCCTCTGTGTTGAAAAGGTTGAGCAAGGCTGATATAGAACATCCTATCAACTAGCCTGCGATAAAATCCAATGAAACCATATCCATATGCATAGAGTACTAAACCCTTGGCCTACACATCCAAGACTAAATATTTTTTGGTGGAATTTTCCATAGTATAAGCAGATTGTGTTTCCCCCACCAAGTCCCTTGCAGTCTTCGGGAAGTTTTGCTGTCCATGTAGAAGTTCTGTAGTTATCTTGGAACGGTGGTGAAATACTAAAGTATACATTACAGGTTGCTACATTCTGCAGGAGCAACACAAACTGGACACTGATAAGGAGACTTGCCTACTCCAGGCTTGTTTCAGACACTCCTCATGAAAGATTTTCTGTAGCGCTCATACGTTATAGGATTACATTAAATATAAAGCACAAAACAGCTTCAAAGCAATATTGCAGTGTCACAGGGAATCCGAGAGGTAACTTTATTACCGTGAACTGGAGGAAGCTCTTACCTCGGGATTGACAACTGCTCATCTTTAATTACAGAAAAAAATTCAATTCAAGAAGCCGAGAAAAGAATCACATTCCAAATGAGAAAAATATATTGTGTGGACTAATCATTTGGGACTATTTAAAGTCCAACTTCAGGAGTCTAAAAATTAGTGGTGCACCGAAATTAAAATTCTGGACCAAAACTGAAAATTTAGGATGCACTAAAAACCAAAACCGAAATGGACAGTTTAAAATAAATATATATATTTTTTATAAAATATGCTCTATATTACCAAAAGTATTGGGACACCTTCCTTTACATGCACATGAACTTTAATGGTATCCCAGTCTTAGTCCGTAGGGTTCAGTATTGAGTTGGCCCACTCTTTGCAGCTATAACAGCTTCAACTCTTCTGGGAAGGCTGTACACAAGGTTTAGGAGTGTGTCTATGGGGATTTTTGACCATTCTTCCCGAAATGCATTTGTGAGGTCAGGCACTGATGGAGAGAAGGCCTGGCTCGCAGTCTCCGCTCTAATTCCTCTTAACCACTTAAGCCCCGGAGGATTTTCCTGCTAAAAGACCAGGGGGTATTTTGCGATTCGGCACTGCGTGAATTTAACGGACAATTGCGCGGTCGTGCGACGCTGTACCTAAACGAATTTGGCGTCCTTTTTTTCCCACAAACAGAGCTTTCTTTTGGCGGTATTTGATCACCTGTGCGATTTTTTGATCACGCGCTATAAACAAAAAAAGAGCGACAATTTTGCAAAAATAGCAATATTTTTCACATTTTTTTATATGAAATTCCCCAAAAAAAAATGTAAAAATCAAAATTTTTTAACATTTTCGGCCAATTTGTTTTATGCTACCTATGTTTGGTAAAAAAAAATCGCAAAAAGCGTATTTTTATTGGTTTGCGCAAAAGTTATCGCGTTTACTAACAAAGGGAAAGATTTTTTGTCATTTTTGTTGTTTTTTTATTTAACGCGTAATGGCGGCGATCTGCGATTTTTTTTGCGGTACTGCGACATTGCGGCAGACAGATCGGACCCTTGACTGACATTTTTGACACTTTTGGGGTTACCAGTGACATTTCTACAGTAATCAGTGCTATACATATGCACTGTTACTGTAAAAATACACTGGTAGTGAAGGGGTTAACTTTATTTGGGAGGGAGGTGAAGAAGTTAACTCCATTTTTCTTATGCAATCATCTGTTCCCATTAGATAAGTCTGAGCCACACCTAACATTGTTTGAGGTATATGCAATATTTAGTAACTTATCTGGAGCTCAAGATCCAGCTTTGCGGAGAAATGTTTTTCTTTTCTTTAGTTATCTATATGATTTTAGCTAAATTGCACTTTTTGTATTAGCTCATAGAATGTTGCCTTTTTAGCATGTTTCCTGATAAGAGAACCACTACTCCACCCTGCTTCTATCTATATAAACTGGATACAATATTAAAACTTTTGAGAATTGATTCACCCATAAACCTGTCTGCATGTCTCATTCTGTGGTGAATTCTCTCTCCCGGGTACCTGCTTACATATAATTGACTGGTCATCTGATGGTCGGATGGCTATCCATAGAAGGGTCAAGCTGACCACCAACAGGAGGGGCTGTGTGTGTCCCTAGGGGCGTGCTTTATACTGTGATTGGCTGTGGCTAGAGCTGTAAGGACACTGATCAACGGATCTACATAGTAGATCTGTGTGATCAGTGTCTTTACACCGAGGAGAATGACAGGTGGCTTGTTTACACAAGCTGCCTGACATTCTCCCTCTCCCCCGACGATCGCCGAGTGACCGGCGGACATCGGACATCGCGCGCTCGCTCCCCAGACCCTCCCAGGCTAGTGACGTTAATTAACGTCACTCTGCCTGGCAGGGGCTGACCGCCGCAGTAAATTTACTTGCGGCGGTCGGCAAGCGGTTAAAGAGGTTGTAAACCTCCGATTTTTTTTTTTTTTTAACAAAACGAACACCTGAAAGAAGAACACATAATGAGCTAGTATGCATCGCATTCTAGCTCATTATGAAACACTTACCTAAGAACGAAGCCCTGCAGTGCCGACTGCTTACCTGTCTCATGGGCGACATGTTCTGTCGCCCTTCTTCCGGGTTTGCGGCATCCGGCCATCTGATTGGCTGGAGCCGCGATGACGTCACTCCCGGGAGCCGACGGTAACGGCATGGGGCTCTGAAGGAACGTCGTTCCTTCAGAGCGCATGCGCCAGTGATGTCACTGGCTGCATGTAAGGTAAATATCTCCTAAACGGTGCAAGTTTAGGAGATATTTACAGTACCTATAGGTACAAGTTGCAGAGGAGGGTTTACTTCCTCTTTAAAGGTGCTCTATCAGGTTGAGGTCAGGACTCTGTGCAATCCAGTCAAGTTCCTCCACCCCAAACTCCCTCACCCATCCATGTCTTTATGGAGGGGGGCCCCGAGTCACTGCATCATGGGCCTCTGGTTTGTATTTGCCCCCCTAGGTTGCCAGTCAGCCCCTGTCACCAATTCATAGTTGCATATCAGATGCAACTGTGAATTTCACATTTGTTTGACTGACGTGAATATATGCATCAGATTTGTCCGTGCGACAAAGAATCATACAATTTGTAAACCGCAACTGCCTAGAATCCTGAATTTTCTGTAGGTCTGACAGCTAGGCGAATCATAAAGTTGCAAATCACAGGCTGTCCTCATCTAACCATTGCTATTCATCATTTATTCCGAGTCTTATAAAAAAAAAAAAAAAAACTAAAAAAAATCAAAATGTCAAGCAGAAAATTTGAAGAGCAGCGTTCAAAATAACCGTATCATTCGCAAACACAACCAAAATTCCTTGTCAAAAAAGGTGAAATGTGTCAAATATAAAAAAATAAGACTCTGCCTTTATGGAATTCTTATCCTTTTCTGCTCATAAATATACGATTTTAAAAGGTTTAGAGTGAGGGAATATTTGGTGAAGAATTTTCGTAGGTAAAAGAAAAAAATCTTTTTGCCAATAATAAAATATTTTTTTTGTCAATTGTTTTGATCCATAGGGAATTATTGTAAGATGGAAAAATTAAAACGGAGCAAAAATCTTTAAATCCTTGAATTTATTGAAGTAGTTTAGAAAGAACATACACTCACCAGACACCTTGCTAGTACCGGGTTGGACCCCCTTTTGCCTTCCGAACTGCCTTCAATTATTCGTGGCATAGATTCTACAAGGTGTTGGAAACATTCCTCAGAGGTTTTGCTCCATAGTGACATGATGGCATCACGCAGTTGCTGCAGATTTGTCAGCTTCACATCCATGATGCCAATTTCCAGTTCTACCACATCCCAAAGGTTCTCTATTGGATGAGATCTGGTGAGTGTGGAGGCCATTGGAGTACAGTGATCTCACATCCCAAAGGTGCTCTATTGGATTGAGATCTGGGGAGTGTGGAGGCCATTGGAGTACAGTGATCTCACATCCCAAAGGTGCTCTATTGGATTGAGATCTGGTGAGTGTGGAGGCCATTGGAGTACAGTGATCTCACATCCCAAAGGTGCTCTTTTGGATGAGATCTGGTGAGTGTGGAGGCCATTAAAGTACAGTGATCTCTCATCCCAAAGGTGCTCTATTGGATGAGATCTGGTGAGTGTGGAGGCCATTGGAGTACAGTGACCTCACTTCCCAAATGTGCTCTATTGGATGAGATGTGGTGAGTGTGGAGGCCATTGGAGTACAGTGACCTCACTTCCCAAATGTGCTCTATTGGATGAGATCTGGTGAGTGTGGAGGCCATTAAAGTACAGTGATCTCTCATCCCAAAGGTGCTCTATTGGATGAGATCTGGTGAGTGTGGAGGCCATTGGAGTACAGTGACCTCACATCCCAAAGGTGCTCTATTGGATGAGATCTGGTGAGTGTGGAGGCCATTGGAGTACAGTGACCTCACATCCCAAAGGGGCTCTTTTGGATGAGATCTGGTGAGTGTGGAGGCCATTGAAGTACAGTGATCTCTCATTCCAAAGGTGCTCTATTGGATGAGATCTGGTGAGTGTGGAGGCCATTGGAGGAAAGTGACCTCATTGTCATGTTGAAGAAACCAGCGGTGAGATGATTGGAGCTTTGTGACATGATGCATTATCCTGCTGGAAGGAGCCATCAGAAGATGGAGACACTGTAGTCATAAATGGATGGACATGGTCAGCAACAATACTCAGGTAGGCAGTGGCATATAAACGATGATCAATTGGTACTAAGGGGCCCAAAGTGTGCCAAGAAAATATCCCCCACACCATTACACCACCAGTCTGAACCATTGATACAAGGTAGGATGGATTCACGCTTTCATGTTGTATACACCAAATTCTGACCCCACCATCTGAATGTCGCAGCTGAAATTGAGATTCATCAGAGCAGGCAACGTTTTTCCAATCTTCTATTTTCCAATTTTGGTGATCCTGTGTCAATTGTAGCCTCAGTTTCCAGTTCTTAGCTGACAGGAGTGGCACCCGGTGTGTTCTTCTGCTCCTCTAGTCCATCTGCTTCAAGGTTTGATGTGTTGTGCGTCCAGAGATGATATTCTGAATACCTTGGATGTAACGAATGGTTATTTGAGTTACTGTTGCCTTTCTATCATCTTGAACCAGTCTGCCCATTCTCCTCTGACATCAACAAAGCATTTTCTTCCTCACTGGAAATTTTCTCTTTTTCCCACCATTCTCTGTAAACCGGAGAGATGGTTGTGCGTGAAAATCCCAGTAGATCAGCAGTTTCTGAAATACTCAGACCATCCCGTTTGGCACCAACAACCATGCCACATTCAAAGTCACTTAAATCCCCTTTCTTCTCCATTCGGATGCTCAGTTTGAACTTCAGCAAGTCGTCTTGACCACGTCTAGATGCCTAAATGCATTGAGTTGCTGCCATGTGATTGGCTGATTAGCAATTTGTGCTACTAGGCAACTGAACAGGTGCATCCAATAAAGTGTCCATATACTGACCAGGGCATTTTTTGCGATTCGGCACTGCGTTACTTTAGCTGACAATTGCGCAGTCGTGCGGCGCTGTACTCAAATAAAATTGATGTATTTTTTCCCACAAATAGAGCTTTCTTTTGGTGGTATTTGATCACCTCTGCGATTTTTTAGTTTTTTTGCGCTATAAACAAAAAAAGGCCGACAGTTTTGAAAAATAAAAAAAAAACAATATTTCTTTATGCTATAAAATATATCCATTAAAAAAAATGTAAAAAATCTAATTTCTTCATAAATTTAGGTCAATATGTATTCTGCTACATATTTTTGGTCCAAAAAATCCCAATAAGCGTATATTGATTGGTTTGCGCAAAAGTTATGACGTCTACAAACGATGTAATATTTTTATATATTGTTTTTACTAGTAATCAGCGATTTTTAGCGGGACTGCGACATTGCAGCAGACAAATTGGACACCTAACTGACACTTTTTTGGGGACCAGTGACATTAATACAGTGAACAGTGCTAAAAAAAAATGCACTGTCACTGTACTCATAATACTGGCAGGGAAGGGGTTAACATCAGGGGCAATCAAGTGTGCTCCTAGGGAGTGCTTT
Organism: Pelophylax lessonae; assembly: GCF_965119305.1. NCBI lineage: Eukaryota > Metazoa > Chordata > Amphibia > Anura > Ranidae > Pelophylax > Pelophylax lessonae. Next base: position 218,904,450 of record NC_138777.1, on the reverse strand, counting down.
CTAACTGTGGAGGGGAGGTTGGCTTAACTGGAGGAAGGCAGAGATCCATGTTCCTGCTTAGCAGAAACACAAGATCTCCATCTTCCTCTCTTGACAGAACGGCGATCTGCCTTGTTTACATAGACAGACTTCCGTTCTGCATCTCCTGTTAACCATTGGCGGGTCTTGGCGGACATTGCATCCGGACCCGCTGATTGTCTCCCCCACTGTGTCCAATCACAGCGGGAGCGGGTCACCGGCGGCGCACACGCATGCCCCAGACCCTGTGCACGAAATTATGTACAGGTACGTGATTTCATGCAGGAGGGCCGCCCCCTTTGTGGTATATCTCTGTGGGGCGGTCTATAAGTGGTTAATATAAGGACACTTACCTGCCCAGGGATCCCGCGATGTCGCCCCCCTCAAACCGATTCATCCATCGGTTTCCGGTGCAGGTGCTGGCATTGCAACTAAGGGAAACTGGCAACCTTCAGGCTTCCTGCTGCGCATGCTCGAGTCGTGCTGCGCTTTCTGAATGGTCCCGTCATCTTCTAGGACACACACAGGTGGAAGGAGGAGGGGCAGATGCAAATACCGAAATTACGTACCTTGCATCGTCGAGGTCGGAGGGAAGTCCAGCTGGAGAACAACAAAAAAGGTACAAAATGCCCAAAAAAATAATAATAATAAGGGGGGGGGGGGTAGTGTTTGATTGTTCTAGACCTAGTATAATTTTAGCCCAGAACTGTGCTTTAAGAGTGCTTATCCGGTAATGTTACAGAGCCTGCTATCTGGTAGTGACTGGAGCAGGCTCTGCCGGCATCTTGTTAAGCATGAAGTAATCAGCAGTTCATCAGACGAAGCGAAGGCGCAGCCTTCTGACCTGCAGCACTCTCCGTGGTCTCAGATCCTCAGACTAAAGTTCCTTTATACTGAAGTTCACTCTTCTGAAACTTAACACATTTCTCTGCCAGCCTCAACTTTCCCTGCCGAAACAGGAGGTTCAATTAATTGGACCAACCAACCAAAAAAAAAAATCTAAAGTTGATTTACTGAAGGTCTGAAGGAAAACCTTTGTGTGCTATATCCATCTCACTTGTCCAATCATGCGCAAGGAAATGTCCTATTTTTTAATTCCTCTGCACATGTTTAGGGGTTCAAATTACCGTATATGCTCAAGTATGAGCCAACCCAAATACAATATAAGCCGAGGCACCTACTTTTACCATAAAAAAAAAGGGAAAACTTATTGACTCGAGTATAAGTGGGAAATGCAGCAGCTACTGGACCCAACTGAACCACCACGAGACCCAAAACAGGGGCTGTGGGCATGGTGTAGGGGCTGTGGACATGGTACAGGAGATGCAGGGCTGTGGGTATGGTAGAGGAGATGGTTCAGGCATGATACAGGAGATGGTTCAGGCATGGTACAGGAGATGGTACAGGCATGGTAAAGGAGATGGTACAGGCATGGTACAGGCATGGTAGAGGAGATGGTTCAGGTATGGTACAGGAGATGGTACAGGAGATGGTTCAGGCATGGTACAGGAGATGGTTCAGGCATGGCACAGGAGATGGTACAGGCATGGCACAAGAGATGGTACAGGCATGGTACAGATGGTTCAGGCATGGTACAGGAGATGGTTCAGGCATGATACAGGCATGGTACAGGAGATGGTTCAGGCATGGCACAGGAGATGGTACAGGCATGGTACAGGAGATGGTACAGGCATGGCACAGGAGATGATACAGGCATGGTACAGGAGATGGTACAGGCATGGTACAGGAGATGGTACAGGCATGACACAGGAAATGGCTTAGGCATGGCACATGAGATGGTACAGGCATGGCACAGGAGATGATACAGGCATGGCACAGATGGTACAGGCATGGTACAGGAGATGGTACAGGCATGGCACAGGAAATGGCTTAGGCATGGCACATGAGATGGTACAGGCATGGCACAGGAGATGATACAGGCATGGCACAGATGGTACAGGCATGGTACAGGAGATGGTTCAGGCATGGTACAGGAGATGGTACAAGCATGGTACAGGAGATGGTAAAGGAGATGGTTCAGGCATGGTACAGGCACGGTAGAGGAGATGGTTCAGGCATTGGAGAGGAGATGGTTCAGGTATGGTACAGGAGATGGTTCAGGCATGGCACAGGAGATGGTACAGGCATGGTACAGGAGATGGTACAGGCATGGTACAGGAGATGGTACAGGCATGGTACAGGAGATGGTACAGGCATGGCACAGGAAATGGTTTAGGCATGGCACATGATATGGTACAGGCATGGCACAGGAGATGATACAGGCATGGCACAGATGGTACAGGCATGGTACAGGAGATGGTTCAGGCATGGTACAGGAGATGGTACAGGCATGGTACAGGAGATGGTAAAGGAGATTGTACAGGCATGGTACAGGCATGGTAGAGGAGATGGTTCAGGCATGGTACAGGAGATGGTTCAGGCATGGTACAGGAGATGGTTCAGGCATGGTACAGGAGATGGTTCAGGCATGGCACAGGAGATGGTACAGGCATGGCACAGGAGATGGTTCAGGCATGGTACAGATGGTTCAGGCATGGTACAGGAGATGGTTCAGGCATGATACAGGCATGGTAGAGGAGATGGTTCAGGCATGGCACAGGAGATGGTACAGGCATGGTACAGGAGATGGTTCAGGCATGGCACAGGAGATGGTACAGGCATGGCACAGGAGATGGTTCAGGCATGGTACAGATGGTTCAGGCATGGTACAGGAGATGTTCAGGCATGATACAGGCATGGTACAGGAGATGGTACAGGCATGGCACAAGAGATGATACAGGAGATGGTTCAGGCATGGCACAGGAGATGGTACAGGCATGGTACAGGCATGGTACAGGAGATGGTACAGGCATGGCACAGGAGATGGTACAGGCATGGCACAGGAGATGGTACAGGCATGGTACAGGAGATGGTACAGGCATGGCACAGGAAATGGTTTAGGCATGGCACATGAGATGGTACAGGCATGGCATAGGAGATGATACAGGCATGGCACAGATGGTACAGGCATGGTACAGGAGATGGTACAGGAGATGCAGTGCTGCAGCATGGTACAGGAGAATCTCCTGTACCATGCCCGCGGCACTGCATCTCCTGAGGAGATGCAGGTGCTGAGGTGGAGACTTACTTACCTTTCGGTGAGGCGCCTTACATTTAAAAATGGCGCCAGCACGTCACGGCGCATGCGCCGTCTGCCCGGGAATAGCCGAACATGTATGGGCTTTCTCAAGCAGCAGCAGCGCATGCGCACTGACCAGAGAACAGGTAAGTGAGACTGTGACTCGAGTATAAGCCGAGGGGGGCTTTTTCAGCATAAAAAACATGCTGAAAAAGTCGGATTATACTCGAGTATATACGGTATACAAAAATAACATAAGTAACATACTCCTTTAGCCACTTGCCCACCACAATACGTATATACTATATTGTCAAAATTATTGGGATGCCTACCTTTACACTCTACACCACATGGACTTTATTGGCATCCCAGTCTTAAAGGGTAAACTCCACTTTCGTGGGGGGAAAAATAGCAAATGAAGAAAAAACAATATAGCGTATACAATTGCGACAAAAATCATGTTGTAATTGAACGTTATTACAAATGACCTTTCCTTTTCAATCTGCAGCTGATTTCTGAAAATGCAATATGGCCGCCTGGAGCTGTTCTGTACACAGAATGTATACTGACCACACCCCCAGAAACATCATTTCCTGCTTGTGTGATTGGCTCACCAATTTTCCCAGAAGTCTGCACTAAGGCATAATAGAACACCTTTGGGATGAATTAGAGCGGAGACTGCGAGTCAGGCCTTCTCTCCAACATCACTGCCGGACCTCACAAATGCGCTTCTGGAAGAATGGTCAAACATTCCCATAGACACTCCTAAACCTTGTGGACAGCCTTCCCAGAAGAGTTGAAGCTGTTATAGCTGCAAAGGGTGGGCCAACTCAATATTGAACCCTACGGACTAAGACTGGGATGTCATTAAAGTTCATGTGTGTGTAAAGGCAGGCGTCCCAATACTTTTGTCAATGTAATGTACTGTATATACATTGTGGTTTACTGGGAATATGACTCAAGGTATCAACCATAACCCCAGTATTTTTTTTTTTCAGCTGGTGGCTGTTTTTTTCTTACAAGCATTCAGAGCAGCTCATGAGCCACTGGAACGCTTTCAGAAGTGGTGGGAGGGGACGTCTCTCCCCCTCTCACCATTCGACAACGTTTCTCGGGCTTAACAATTCCCCTGGTGCGCCGAAGATACGATTGGACAGTATAGCCGGCTGGTCACAGAGGCGATAAAAGACAAGATGACCTTTGATAGTCTCTATGGCCAAAAATGTTTAGCACCAGCCGCCACTGATATATATATATATGTGATCCGACACTTACAGGTAGGGGGACGCAAATGCACGCCGCCAATGGCTTGCAGGGCTGCTGTTACAAATCATGGCGGAGAGCCTGCCTGGCGTGTAAAAGTGTAAAGAAAAAAAAAATGAAAGCGCCCCAATTACCGCGTGCTCACACACACGCAGAAGCAAACCCATACGTACGTCAGTCCTTCATATGTAAACGGCTTTCAAACCACACATGTGAGGTATCGCCGCGAACGTTAGAGCGGGAGCAATAATCGTAGCCCAAGACTTTCTCTGTATCTCTAAACATGTAACCTGTAAAAATTTGCAAAGCATTGCCTATGGAGATTTTTAAGTACCAACATTTGGTGCCATTCCATGAGTGTGCGCAATTTTAAAGCATGACATGTTAGGTATCTATTTACTCGGTGTAACATCATCTTTCACATTATACAAAAAAATTGGGCTAATTTCAATTGTTTCTAAATTGTTTTTTTTTTTTTTTATTATTCTTGAAAGTTTTTTTTTTTTTTTTTTAAAAAGGCGTTTGAAAAATTGCTGCACAAATACCGTGTGACATAAAAAGTTGCAACGACCCCTATTTTATTATCTAGGGCAGTGGTCCTCAACCCTGGCCTACAGGGCCCACTAAGTCCCGGTTCACACTAAGGCGACCTGTGAGGCGACCTGGTCGCCTCACAGGTCGCCGTAGGTCGCCTCCCATAGGGAAGCTGCGGACCCGTTCTAATAGGAGCGACACAAGTCGCTCCGACTTAGAAAAAGGGTCCGGAGCTTCTTTGGGGTGACCAGGAGGCGACCGCCATGGACTTCAATGTTATGAAGTCCATGGCGGCCGCTCCGAGGTAGCGTCGCCCCTATGTGAACGGGGCCTAACAGGCCAGATTTGCAAGATAACTGAAATACATCCCAGGTGATATCATTTTCTGCTCAGTGATTGCAGTACTCTAGTCTGCATCTCCCCAAGGTACAGACTTGTATAAAGTACTCGAAATTTCTACTTGAGTAAAAGTACAAGTGCTCGATCAAAAAGTGACTTGAGTAGAAGTGGAAGTGCTCACAGAAAAAGTTACTTAAGTAGAAGTACTAAAGTATTCAACATTTTTTTTACTTAAGTATTGCAAGTAGTTTTTTCAAAAAATTTGCTACTTAAGTACTAAAAGTAAAAAGTACCAGTAGTTTTGAAAAAAAAATTCTACTCAAGTACTGAAAGTAGAAGTACAAGTACTGTGTTATGTAGTTATTAAAGAAAGAAGTCAAAAGTTTGAACATCATATTGTTTTTTATTATTTCAAATGATTTATTCAAATGATTAACCTGTGTTTGTTAGTAGTTTCTTGATGCACTTTAAGCGCTGTAGCACCATTTATTTGTTTGTTTCATATTTTCTTTTTATTGGAAAGATTTGGTATAGCAGCTTTTATTATACACAGCCTTTATTTTCGTATGCGCTGATTTACAAATGACATTATACACATTTTTTTGAGCTTTATGCAACCTGCCATCTACTGTTCTGGCAGTGGTCATTTTTTTAAAAGTAACGAGTAACTATGCAGCACAAAAAAAAAATACTTGAGTAGAAGTATTGAAATCATCGAAAAAATGTAGTGAAGTAAAAGTAGAAGTAGGAGAAAAAAATTCTACTCTAGGAAAGTACAGATACCGCATTTCGGTACTTAAGTACAGTACTTAAGTAGTTCTACTTTGTTACTATACATCTCTGCCAAGGTAATACCTAAAATCTGGCCTGTTAGTGGGCCCTGTAGGCCAGGGTTGAGGACCACTGCTCTAGGGCACATGTGTCAAACATAAGGCCCGCGGGCCGAATCTGGCCCTCCAGGCCATTTCATGTGGCCCTTGCAGCTGCAGGAGATGCTCCAGCCCTCTGGTCCTCCTCCAGACCCTGAACTTTTTGCTTTCCAGCAATGCCAACAGCTTCTTCCCAGCAGCAGCACAAGATAAGGGGGGTGCACTGTGATGTAAGGGAGAGTGGGGGGACTCAATATCTGATGGTGGGGAGGCTCTTGATGTCTGATGTAAGGGTAGGGGATGCTCTGGACATCTAGTCTTACAGATATAACCGGCCCTTGAGAGGGCAATCATAATGCTGATGCGGCCCAAGATTAAATTGAGTATGACACCACTGCGCTAGGGGCTCTGCTAAAAAAAAAAATCATATAAAATGTTTGGGGGTTCTGAGTAATTTTCTAGCAAAAAAATGATGATTTTTTACAAGTGCCTGAATTGGCTTAGTAGGGGGGTAAATCTTCTGGAGGTCATGTGGTTCATTTTCTTTTTATTTGCAATTTTTTTGCCAGAAAAGTGGAGTAACCCTTTAATGTTGTCATGTTGTTTTATTGAAGAAAAGTGCAGGTTTCCTTTTTTTTCAATGATTCTGCAGAATTGCTCTTTGTAGATGGATACAGAAAATCCTGCAGCTTTATATATAGACAACTAGAAAGAAAATGAAAAAAAAGAAGAATGAAATGAATGAAGCTCCATTCAGATCCCCTTTTTGGCCGGCCTCCCATTACAGCGCACATCACCTCCTCTGTGACCTTGACCGTCTCTCCAGCATCATCTGCTTGGAAATGATTGACTGAAATCACATCGCTTTGTGTCTCTTGAAGGGCGTCGCGCTGCGTCCGCTCTTTGGTTTTTAACGGTCACTTGGTAGCGGCCTGGAAAACGCCGGTCTTCAATTTAGGAATCCGCCGAGTGTCCGTCTGTCTGCCGCTGTGATCTGTCAGTACGATCCGTCTTAACCCTCCAGGAGAGGAGCTGTTCATACTGACCGTGTCAGGAGCACAATGGCGCAGACAGGGGACGGGAGATGTGTGATGAGAGGCCGGGATAATAACCAGCGAGGTCAATCCACTAAAGCCGAACGCGCGTCCTATTTTCACTATTTTCTTTTTTTCAAAAATTTGCTGCTGGCTCTGTTGCTGAATTCACCGCTGCATGGGTGTATAATTAAAGTAGAACTTCACTGCTTTCACAACATTGACTAATTGTAATCCTTATTTTTAAGTCACACCGGGTGTGTTGATGCGTTTTTCCGCCATTTTTTTTTTTCCTGTGCATTTTTGAACATGCGTTTTTTTATGAGTTTTTTGGGGGGGTGGGGGTTCGTCTAATAGGAAATTATGAGAGTTCTGTTCATGGAGTGCAACTTTGATGTGACTTTGCACTCTCTGGCACTCAAGTAGCAGCAAAGTAGTGCAGGAACCTTATTGTGTCCAATGTTGCATGCTGGGGCTAGAGGCTGGGGTTAGAGTTAAGGTGAGCGGTAATCAGTAGGGTTAGTGGTAATCATTAGGATTAGCGGTAATTATTAGGGTTAGCGGTAATCATTAGGGCTAGCGGTATTCATCAGGGTTGGCAGTAGTCATTAAGGTTAGTAGCAATCATTAGGGTTAGCGGTAATCATTAGGGTTAGCGGTAATTATCAGGGTTAGTAGCAATCATTAGGGTTAGCGGTAATCATTAGGGTTAGCGGTAATCATTAGGGTTAGTAGCAATCATTAGGGTTAGCGGTAATTATTAGAGTTAGCGGTAATCATCAGGGTTAGCAGTAATCATCAGGGTTAGCGGCAATCATTAGGGTTAGCGGTAAATATTAGGGTTAGTAGCAATCATTAGGGTTAGCGGTAATCATTAGGGTTAGCGGTAATTATTAGGGTTAGCGGTAATCATTAGGGTTAGTAGCAATCATTAGGCTAAGCGGTAATCATTAGGGTTAGCGGTAATCATTAGGGTTAGTGGTAATCATTAGGGTTAGTAGCAATCATTATGGTTAGTGGTAATCATTAGGGTTAGCGGTAAATATTAGGGTTAGTAGCAATCATTAGGGTTAGCGGTAATCATTAGGGTTAGCGGTAATCATTAGGGTTAGCGGTAATTATTAGAGTTAGCGGTAATCATTAGTGTTAGCGGTAATTATTAGGGTTAGCGGTAATCATTAGGGTTAGCTGCAATCATTAGGGTTAGCGGTAAATATTAGGGTTAGTAGCAATCATTAGGGTTAGCGGTAATCATTAGGGTTAGCGGTAATTATTAGGGTTAGCGGTAATCATTAGGGTTAGTAGCAATCATTAGGCTAAGCGGTAATCATTAGGGTTAGCGGTAATCATTAGGGTTAGTGGTAATCATTAGGGTTAGTAGCAATCATTAGGGTTAGTGGTAATCATTAGGGTTAGCGGTAAATATTAGGGTTAGTAGCAATCATTAGGGTTAGCGGTAATCATTAGGGTTAGCGGTAATTATTAGAGTTAGCGGTAATCATTAATGTTAGCAGTAATTATTAGGGTTAGCAGTAATCATTAGGGTTAGCTGCAATCATTAGGGTTAGTAGCAATCATTAGGGTTAGCGGTAATCATTAGGGTTAGCGGTAATCATTAGTGTTAGCGGTAATTATTAGGGTTAGCGGTAATTATTAGGGTTAGCGGTAATCATTAGGGTTAGCTGTAATCATTAGGGTTAGCGGTAATTATTAGGGTTAGCAGTAATCATTAGGGTTAGCGGTAATTATTAGGGTTAGCGGTAATCATTAGTGTTAGCGGTAATTATTAGGGTTAGCGGTAATCATTAGTGTTAGCGGTAATTATTAGGGTTAGCAGTAATCATTAGTGTTAGCGGTAATCATTAGGGTTAGCGGTAATTATTAGGGTTAGCATTCTAACACAAACAATTACTGCTAACCCTAATGATTACCGCTATCACTAACCCTAATGATTACCACTAATCCTAATAACTACCCCTAACCCTAACCATTACCGCTAACTCTAACCCGAACCCTAATGATTACCGCTCATCCTAACCCTAAGTGCCGGTTCACACTGAAGCGGCACGACTTCGGGGGCGACCTGTGAAGGCGCGACTTGCACGGACTTCATAAAATGAATGTCTATGCAAGTCGCTCCAGGTCGCCCCGAAGTAGTACAGGAACCTTTTTCTAAGTCGGATCGACTTGTGTCGCTCCTATTAGAACCGTTCCTGTACTACACAATGGGTCGCGACGGTGCGCGATTTGTCAGGCTGACCAAGTCACCTGACAAGGCATACTAGTGTGAACCGGCACTAATGATTACCGCTAACCCTAACGATTACAGCTAACCATAACCCTAATGATTACCACTAACCCTAACCCTAATGATTACTGCTAACCGTAACCCTAATGATTACCACTAACCCTAATGATTACCGCTAAACCTAACCCTAATGATTACCACTAACCCTAGCCCTACCATTTAACCCTAACATGTAACTTTGGACACATAAAGGTTCCTGCACTACTTTGATGCTACTTGAGTCCCAGCAAGTGTAAAGTTGCATCAAAGTCGCATTCTATGAACAGAACTCTCATACTTAGTTTCCCACTACTTGCCAAAAAAATTAAAATAAAAACGAATTAAAAACAAAACACATCGGATCCTTTGAAGCCAATTATAATAAAAATGCAATTGGCTGTGGAAAAAATGTCCCATGTATGATCTCTCTCAGGGTGCACTGACTGGTCTTGTCTCCTCCCCCTCCAGTTGTTTTCTGCAGCCTGTAGTGGGTTTGGCCTTCTTGACCCCTCCCAAAGCTCTGTTCTCTCCTTGTGCAGAGTGACTTGTCTTGTCTCCACCCCCTCCTGCAATTTTCTGTAGTAGGTGTGGTCTGTTGGGCCCCTCCCACAGCTCTGCTCTCACTCCTTATGCATAGTGATTGGTCTTGTCACTTCCCCCTCCTGTAGTTTTCTGCAGCCTGTAGTGGGTGTGGCCTTCTTGACCCCTCCCAAAGCTCTGTTCTCTACTTGTGCAAAGTGACTTGTCTTGTCTCCACCCCCTCCTCCTGTAATTGTATGTAGTGGGTGTGGTCATCTGAGCCCCTCCCACAGCTCTGCTCCCTCTTAGTGCAGAGTGACTTGTCTTGTCTCCACCCCCTCATCCTGTAATTTGCTGTAGTGGGTGTGGTATTCTGAGCCCCTCCCACAGCTCTGCTCCCTCTCTTAGTGCAAAGTGACTGGTCTTGTCTTCACCCCCTCCTTCTGTTATTTTCTGTAGTGGGTGTGGTCTGCTGGGCCCCTCCCACAGCTCTGCTCCCTCTCCTAGTGCAGAGTGACTGATCTTGTCTCCTCCCCCACCTGTAGTTTTCTGCAGCCTGTAATGGGTGTGGCCTGCTGGACCCCTCCCAAAGCTTTGTTCTCTCCATGTGCAGAGTGACTTGTCTTGTCTCCTCCCCCTCCTCCTGTAATTTAATGTAGTGGGTGTGACCTGTTGGGACCCTCCCACAGCTCTGCTCCCTCTCCTAGTGCAGAGTGACTGGTCTTGTCTCCACCCCCTCCTTCTGTCATTTTCTGTAGTGGGTGTGACCTGCTGGGCCCCTCCCACAGCTCTGCTCTCTGCTATATACAGCACAGTGATGATATCACTGCTAATTTTACAAGGTAATATCTGGGATTACAAAGCACGCAAAGTGGATTTATATCCTGCGTGGCTACTGAGAAATATATTTTAAAGTTTTGTGCCCTGAGTTTAGCTTTAACAGTAAATAACTTGTTAAAATAGTGATTTTTTTTTTTCCTTTATCGTCTAAAGTTCAGCTTTAGAAAGGCCAGGGCACACCTTTCCGTGCGGAGAAATGTTGATGAGGGCCTAGCATTAGAGGAGCGAAGTCTGGAAAAGCAGCGACTGGTGTGAATTAAGTACTTTGTTAATCACTCGCTGGAAATACTGTTTGCTTCTGCCCAATCTCACCATGCATTAATCCCTTTAAAGTCTACAATCTTGACTCTAAATCCTCCGCTCAGTATGCAGCGCTGAGCGAGCCGCCGTCTCTGGCAGGCCGCAGAGGAAACTGCCTGCCTAGTGCAAGGGCGAGTCAATTAGTACCATACATTCCTCATCAAGGTATCTCCACCCTTTCTATTCTTCCAAATTGCTGCCCGCTGCTCTCCTCCATTGACACATTCCGCCCTTTGTTCTTGGACTCAGCATAGGGGGGGCTCATTAATAATTCATGAGATAATTACCCAAAACCAGCAAGACTGGAGATTATGTCATAGTGTGATTTCTGATCAACCTCTGTCAGTGGCGGTACTGCACAATGTTCCGGCGGCGGCGGCGATGGGAATAAGTGACAACGACTGTTAAAGGTCCGCCACTCCACTCCACCTAAAATGGATATCTCTGTTTTGGGTGGCTGCCAGAAAAGGAATAACATGCTGGATTTTTATAAAGTTACATAGATTAGTGGAAAAAAAGAGGATACGTTAATTTTCATGGAATAAAAATTGTAAATGAAAAAAAATAAAATAAAAACAAATTGACATAAAAAAAAATTAAAATAAAAAGATAAATAAACATAAAATTGTATTATTATTATTATTAATATTATCCGCTTGACCTCTGGAAGATGTAACCCCCCCCCCCCCCTTCATGACCAGGCTACTTTTTGCTATACGTTGCTGCGCTGCTTTAACTGACAAATGTGCGGTCATGCAACGCTGTGTATAAATTAAATTTATGTCATGTTTTTAGCACATGAAAATAAATAAATGAACATAAAATATTATAATTAATAATATAACCCACTTGACCTCCAGAAAATTTACCCCCCCCCCCTTCAAGTGGATAATATTAATATTATCCACTTGACCTCTGGAAGATTTACCCTCCCCCCTCATGACCAGGCTATTTTTTGCTATACGTTACTGCGCCGCTTTAACTGACAAATGTGCCGTCATGCAACGCTGTGTATAAATTAAATTTATGTCATTTTTGTAGCACATGAAAATAAATAAATAAACATAAAATATTATAATTAATAATATAACCCACCTGACCACCAGAAAATTTACCCCCCCCCTCCCCTCCCCTCAAGTGGATAATATTACCCACTTGACCTCTGGAATATTTACCCCCCCCCCCCCTTCATGACCAGGCCATTTTTTGCTCTATGGTACTGCGTTACTTTAACTAATAATTACGCGGTCATGCAACGCTGTGCATAAATTAAATTTATGTCATTTTTTTAGCAACTGAAAAAATAAATAAGTAAACATAAAATAATATTAAACATAATATTAACCACTTGACCTCCAGAAGATTTAGGGAGGGATTGCTGGGTGGAAGGAATGGAGGAGGGGGAGGAAGATGGAGGGGGTCCAACTGTTTGGATGGCGGCTCAGGCATGAACGGCCCCAAGTATAATTTTGTGGAGCTAAATAATTTGTATGGAATTTGTTCTTGTCTAATAACAAGAAAAGCAGTAAAATAAATGCTATGGAGCCAGCAACAATAGATCCCCCCAGCAACAATAGATTCCTTACAGAACAATAGACTCCCCCAGAAACAATGGACCCCACCACAACAACAATAGGTCCCCCCAAGCAGCAACAGATTCCACCCCCCCAGCAACAATAGTTTCCCCACACAACAACAGACCCCCCCCCCCACACACAGCAATGGACCACCCAAAATAGAATACCACCCCCAGCAACAATAGACCCCACAACAATAGGTCCCCCCAAGCAACAATAGATCACCCAGCAACAAAGGACTTCCCCCTTAGCAACAATGGACCCCAACCCAACAACCATGGGTCCCCCCTGGCAACAATAGATTCCACCCCCTAGCAGCAATAGTTCCCCCACACAACAATAGACCCCCCCCCCACAGAAATAGACACCCACACAGCAACAATGGACCACCCACAACAAAATACCACCCCCAGCAACAAAAGATCCACCCCCAGAAATGCTTGACCCCTCCAGCAGTAAAAACAGATCTCCCAGCAGACAGCATCTATAGACCCTCCATCAGTTAGCAACAATCTCCCTCAATAGTAGATCCCTACCAGCAACATAAGACCCCCCAGCAACAATAGAGCTTTACACAAAAACAGATCCACACCCGTGACAATAGACCAGGGCTCAAAATTTCAAGTCCTGAGCTACTAGCCAGGCCTTAAGAGTTACTCGCCACCAGTTGCCCCACCCAACCCCTACCCTGCCTCGCCTATAATTCCACCCCTAAACACGCCCTCCTAAATTATCTCATTAAATGACACTGTTAAATGTTGTATGCAGAATTAAGTTACAAAAATATTTATCAACAACAACTTTAAAAGTATTAACATAAAGCATATTTTATTGATCCGACTGTGATAAATAAAATAAGGATAAAAAACGATTGGCTACTACAGGCACTACATACAAAGTACAGGATTGAGAGGTGCACTGCGTACAGACTGTAGGGTTGAGAGGTGCGCTACGCTAAGTTACTGGGCGGGAGTGACACCTTCTTTCTGGGTTCTCACCGACCCCATCCTTAAAGCTCCACTCATACTTGTGTTCATATGTATTTTGTAAACGCATGCAAAATTGCGTATGCGTGCATTTATAAAACATGCTAAAACCACATCATGTTTGCTGTGCCATTCGTTGTTAGTGGCATCCCAAGCAACACAAGCTGACGTGTTTTTCTGCGTGCAAAAATGTGAAAGCACCGTAAAATAAGTGGTGTATAAAAAAAACTGAATGCAGAAAAAGCTCAATGAGCTATTTTGCCTTATGATACCCCCATTTAAATGAATGGGCTGCCCTATGCATGCTGTGCATAAAACGCTAGGTGTTAAATGGGGCCTAATAGCAACCATTCAGAAGCCAGTACAGTTGGTATGGCTACTGCACTGAGCCCGACTGTCTGTACATCCTCACACTACAGAGACAAGAACCTGAACACTCAGTGCAGTATTCCTGGTAACCAAACAGAGCCTGCCTTACATTGGTGTGGTCTCAGTGAGCTGAGTTCTGATAGGCTGCTATGGGTGGCTACACTGTGCTCCACTTCTTATTTGAATAACCACTTACCCACCAGGCCTATTTTTGACACTTTTTGTTTACAAGTTAAAATCAGTATTTTTTGCTAGAAAATAACTTAGAGCCCCCAAACACTCTGGAAAATAAAATGGCGGTCATTGCAATACTTTTTGTCACACGGTATTTGCGCAGCGGTCTTAAAAAACGCCATTTTTTTGGAATAATTAGGAAAAATCACATTTCACTGCATTTAAAAAAAACTAAACAGTAAAGTTAGCCCATTTTTTTTTGTATATTTTGAAAGATGATGTCACGCAGAGTAAATAGATACCCAACATGTTACGGTTTAAAATTGCGCACACCCGTGGAATGGCGACAAACTACAGGCAATAGAAATCTCAATAGGCGACGCTTTAAAATTTTTTAATGGTTACCAGTTTAGAGTTAGAGTGTAGCTCTTTTTTTTTTAATTATTTCTCACGCTCTGGCGATCGCAGTGATACCTCACATGTGTGGTGTGAACAGTGATTTCATTTGCGGCGCAACTTCCATATACGTTTTCTTTTGTGCGCGAGCTAATGGCGACGGGGGGCTGCTAAAAATTTTTTTTACTATTTATTTATTTATTTTTTTTAACTTTAACACAGGTTTTTTAAAAAAAAAAAATCTGTTCACTTTTATTGCTGTCACAAGCAATGTAAACATCCCTTGTGACAGCAATTAGCAGTGACAGGTACTCTTTATGGAGGGATCGAGGGTCTAAAAGACCCCAAACCCCTCCATTACACTTCCATGTATTCAAAATGCCAAAAACGGCATTTTTGAATACACTCGTTTTTTGAATCTGCCGACCTTTAGCAGCAGAGTAACCCGGACGTGACGTCATGGACGCCGCCTCCGGGTAACGTCATCGGAGACCCGATCAAAGCCGCATCCGGCTTAGATTGGGACTCCATCCAGCCGGCGGATGTGCCGGCTGGTAGCTCGGGTCTCCTGGTGGGACGGGAGACCCGGGCAGAGCCGCGAAGGCGGCGGGAGGGGGGGGGCCGTACCTTTCCGCTCGCCGGGCTAACGATCGAGCGGCTCCCTAGCCGCATTGGTCATTGCCGCCGGAAAGCCGACCGCCGGCTCTAAACAACGGTACCGGGATGATGTCTCTAGCTAGAGGCACCATCCCGATATAACCCCGCAAAATCAGCCGACTTACGTCACTTTGCGGTAAGTGGATAAGGTAGGTAGGAGTGTGAGTCAGTAAGTTAACAGCCTGCACCCATCATCCCTGTACATTGCCTGCCTGTGCAAACTTACACACTCGGACTTGTCTCTCTCTCTCTCTCTGATGGTCTCCCCAACGTCTCGATTCTCATTTCACCCCAGTAGGCTGTCACCCGAAGTTTGCGTTCTCGCTGCCGACTCTTCTCCTCCTCGCTGCCCTGGGACACGCATCTTCTCTGCCGCCTCAAGTCCGGCATGTAAGTGAGGAGAGAATCCGCGGGGCTGTGCTGGAAACTACACTTCCCAGTGGAAACTACACTTCCCAGTGTGCAGCGCGGCTCACAGAGCCCTCCATAGAGATGACTGGGGAGGCGGCTTGTCTAAAGCCGAGCAGACCCGCCCCCAGGCCGAGTCGAGCGGATCCACCACCATCTGAGCCCAGCTGGAACATTGGAACACTCGACCTCAATTAAATTCCACTCGCAAAGTGCGAGTAGGCGAGTGGAAATTTTGAGGGCTGCAATAGACCCTCCAGCACACCCCTTGCCATTACATACATTCAGTGCTGGAGGTGGCGGAACTGCGTTTCCCGGCGTTCCCGCTGAAAAAAAGCCCTGTCAATATGTATTTGGACACTGTAGGTATACTCTGTCCTATGTTCAAAAATTCATCAAAAAAACCTTTGAAAATGAAATACTTTGGGAAGAAAGCTAGCTGGGGTCAGAGAACATTAGAGAGCTCCTTACTGCACGACACAAGGATGCATTGCAACATAAAGAAGAAGTACCTGGTCATGAATGAGAGGTAAGCTGCGCTGACCTGTAGCCTAGCAACTTCCACAAAATTCAAAGACATATAGTAATGCTGTCATGCCAGTCTAAGGAAAACCCATTTCCCCATTGTAACACATTTATTTAGACTCAAAGATATTCATACATAAATAGACTTTCTATGTCTTTATTATCTGATACATGCATATGAAAAAAGAGGCTGAGGAGAACGCTCATAGCTGGAGAGTCCATGACTCTCTGTTGATCCCGACTTTTTATATTTTATAATCTTTTTTTTTTTTTTTTTAGGCATGGTATATTTTTACATGCTTGTATTTACATTGAGTGCCAGAACAGTCACCTTCTGTACTTATGTGTGGTGCCTAGAATGTTACTAAACCCACAACTGTAAAAATAGTCTGTATATGCAGTAAAGCATGCTTGTTATACTCACTGTGGAACCTAAGAGGTTAATCCTCCGCATTGTGTAAAAAGGCTGTTTGATCCTGTCTTCTCTGATCTTTGGCAAGAAATTCACCAGAGCTTCACAGGTTGCCACTGGAGTCCTCTTCCTCTCCTCCATGGGGACATCACAGAGCTGGTGGATGTTAGAGACCTTGCGCTCCTCCGCCTTTGCGTTTGAGGATGCCCCACAGATGCTCAATAGGGTTTAGATCTGGAGACATGCTTGGCCAGTCCATCACCTTTACCCTCAGCTTCTTTAGCAAGGCAGTGGTCATCTTGGAGGTGTGTTTGGGGTCGTTATCATGTTGGAATACTGCCCTGCGGCCCAGTCTCCGAAGGGAGGGAATCATGCTCTGCTTCAGTATGTCACAGTGCATGTTGGCATTCATGGTTCCCTCAATGAATTGTAGCTCCCCAGTGCCGGCAGCATTAATGCAGCCCCAGACCATGACAGTCCCACTACCATGCTTGACTGTAGGCAGACACACTTGTCTTTGTACTCCTCACCTGGTTGCCGCCACACACGCTTGACACCATCTGAACCAAATAAGTTTATCTTGGTCTCATCAGACCACAGGACTTGGTTCCAGTGATCCATGTTATTAGTCTGCTTGTGTTCAGCAAACTGTTTGCAGGCTTTCTTGTGCATCATCTTTAGAAGAGGCTTCCTTCTGGGACAACAGCCATGCAGACCAATTTGATGCAGTGTGCGGCGTATGGTCTAAGCACTGACAGGCTGACCCCCCTCCCACCCCTTCAACCTCTGAAGCAATGCTGGCAGCACTCATACATCTATTTCCCAAAGACAACCTCTGGATATGAAGCTGAGCACGTGCACTTAACTTCTTTGGTTGACCATGGTGAGGCCTGTTCTGAGTGGAACCCGTCCTGTTAAATGGCTGTGTGGTCTTGGCCACTGTGCTGCAGCTCAGTTTCAGGGTCTTGGCAATCTTCTTATAGCCTAGGCCAGTGTTTCTCAACTCAGGTCCTCAGGGCACACTAACAGGCCAGGTTTGCAAGAAAACTGAAATACATCACAGGTGATACCATTTGCTGCTCAGTGATTGCAGTATTCTAGTCTGCATCTCCCTAAGGTAATACCTAAATTCTGGCCTGTTAGTGTGCCCTGAGGACCGGAGTTGAGAAACACTGGCCTAGGCCATCTTTATGTAGAGCAACAATTCTTTTTTTCAGATGCTCAGAGAGTTCTTTGCCATGAGGTGCCATGTTGAACTTCCAGTGACCAGTACATTTAACACACCTGCTCCCCATTCACACCTGAGACCTTGTAACACTAACGAGTCACATGACACCAGGGAGGGAAAATGGCTAAACAGGCCCAATTTGAACATTTCCACTTGGGGCTGTACTCACTTTTGTTGCCAGTGGTTTAGTCATTAATTGCTGTGTTGAGTTATTTTGAGGGGACAGCAAATTTACACTGTTATACAAGCTGTACACTCACTACTTTACATTGTAGCAAAGTGTCATTTCTTCAGTGTTGTCACATGAAAAGATATAATAAAATATTTAAAAAAATGTAAAGGGGTGTACTCACTTTTGTGAGATACTGTAGGTACTGTATTTTCTGGCGTATAAGACTACTTTTGAACCTCAAAAAAATCCCCCAAAAATGGGGGGTCGTCTTATACGCCGAGTATAATATCTCCAAGGTAACCTAAGTATAAGTATTACCGGTAGATGAAAATTAGGGGGGTCGTCTTATACGCCCAGTCGTCTTATACGCCGGAAAATACGGTAGTCTAAAAAATATATTTTTTTACAACAATTTGATAAAACATATACAAATACAAAAATTGTGCCAAAAGATGGCACTAAAACTGCTCCCTATTGGATGGATAATGATACAGTGATGGCAGAAGGCTGATACTCATGATCTATCATATGACGTTTATACCCATGGAGTGACTTGTTATAGTGCTCCCATACTCATCGGGACAGATGTGTTCTGTGGTGCTGCTCATGTAGTCACTCCATGGGTGATTGGTAAGATTGTATACAGCCCTTTTTTGGATCCTTATGTCCAAACATATTAATCTTGTTATATTTATTGCTGTCCTCTTATAGATAAGTTTACTCTCTAAATTACTCCTAAAGAAGCGGATATTACCACGAAACATGTTGAGAAGATATGGATATACGTCATGTGATAGATCATGAGTATCAGCCTTCTGCTATCACTGTATCCATATCCATCCAATAGAAGACGGTTTTAGAGCCATATTTTGGCACATTTTTTGTATTTGTATGTTTTATCAAATTGTTGCAAAAAAATATTTTTTTGGACCACCTGTGTGTTGATGTCCTTATACAGTACCATTAAAGCCCATAACAGCCTCTACACATATATTCTTTTTGTAGGCAAGTAAGTCATCAGTGACAAAAACAATATCATAGAGGGCACAGGTGCGTCTTCGCTGGAAGGTAAGAGAAGGTTTGTTGACTATAAAGGTAAGTATTGTGTGGTCTCATTTACATTTTCAGATGGAGAACATGGTACCTTCCAAGTAGAGTAAAGCAGAGGCTGCATATGTAATATATGTCTAATCGGGGAAACAATAATCATCCATTACATAAGCAGGCTGTGCTTCCTCCTTCAAATTGATACATTCTATTACCAAAAGTATTGGGACGCCTGCCTTTAATGGCATCCCAGTCTTAGTCCGAAGGGTTCAATATTGAGTTGGCCCACCCTCTGCAGCTATAACAGCTTCAACTCTTCTGGGAAGGCTGTCCACAAGGTTTAGGAGTGTCTATGGGAATGTTTGACCATTCTTCAAGAAGCGCAGTTGTGAGGTCAGGCACTGATGTTTGGCGAGAAGCCCTGGCTCGTAGTCTGTGCTTTAATTCATCCCAAAGGTGTTCTATTGGGTTGATGTCAGGGCTCTGTGTAGGCCAGTCAAGTTCTTCCACCCCAAACTCGCTCATCCATGTTTTTATGGACCTTGCTTTGTGCACTAGTCCAGATTATTCGGTGGAGGGGGGATATGGTGTGGGGTTGTTTTTTAGGGGTTGGGCTTGGCCCCTTATTTCCAGTGAAGGGAACTCTTAAGACATTTTGGACAATTTCATGCTCCCAACTTTGTGTATACAGTTTGGGGATGGCCCCTTCTTGTTCCAACATGACTGCGCACCAGTGCACAAAGCAAGGTCCACAAAGACATGGATGAGCGAGTTTGGGGTGGAGGAACTTGGCTGGCCTTCACCTCAACTTGATAGAACACCTTTGGGATGAATTACAGTGCAGACTGTGAGCCAAGCCTTACCTCCAACATCAGTGCCTGACCTCACAAATGAACTTCTGGAAGAATGGTCAAACATTACCATACACACGATAAAAAATTGTAAGTAAAATTTTGAACGATCTGCTGATTTTCGGATTGTTATTACAGTACTTTCGACAGCCGATTATGAACAAAAGCTGAAAACCCTTCACTTAAACTAAGGGGCCAAGCCCAACCCCTAAAAAAACAGCCCCACACTATATTCTCCCCTCCACCAAATGATTTGGACCAGTGCACATAGCAAGGTCCATAAAGATGAACAAGTTTGGGGTTGGCTTGACTGGCCTGCTCAGCCCTGTCCTCAACCCGATAGAACACCTTTGGGATGATTTAAAGCACAGACTGTGAGCCAGGCCTTCTTGCCCAACATTAGTGCCTAACCTCACAAATGCGCTTATGGAAAAATGATCAAACATTCCCATAGACACACTCCTAAACCTTGTGGACAGCCTTCCCAGAAGAGTTGAAGCTGTTATAGCTGCAAAGGGTGGGCCAACTCAATATTGAACCCTACGGACTAAGACTGTGATGCCGTTAAAGCTCATGTGTGTGTAAAGGCAGGCGTCCCAATACTTTTGGTAATATAGTGTCTTCTTTTAATGCAAGTATCTGGGTTAGATCTGACGTCACTAAAAACTAGCCATTCTTTACTAGACTAACTGAGCTTATCTCAGTAGTCATTAAAGAGAACCTGTCAGAAGTATAATATGGGAGCTGCCAGTGCATGGTATCCACACAAGCACACACCTACACACATTTAACAGGAAAAAAACACATTTGTCATTCAATCCAGTTTCCTGCGTTTAATCAGCATTAGGAAACTCTTTAGAAGCACTTTGGATAATGACTCAAGCTTCAATAGAATGTCACAAATAAAAACAGTAACAGAAAACAGCTTTTTGCTGCCCCTTTATACATAACAGCTTGGTTTCCATGACTTGGCAAAGGCTCCTACAATTCATTTTTACTATTTTTCCTGGCTAAGTAATGCATTGTGCATTTCAATCTGCCTTTTCTGAAAAAAAATTGTGTATGCAGCCTCCTGTTGTTTCTGAAAATTGCCTTTTGAAGAAATGAATAAAAAGCACAACTCAGGACGATGACAAAAACAAAAACACCAAAAAAAAATCAAAACTTAATGGAACTTTGCATGTGAACTTGTAAATGTTTTACATAAAGGAGGAACATGCTGGAGCCGTGATTTTCTTTTTTTTAGCCCTGATTTAGAGATGAATGGAGTGATTTTGGCAAAATTGATTTTACCGAGAAATTGTTGATTTACCTTCGGATGAAATTTTGTCGTATTTAGCCTCACATTTCATCATGTGGTGCAATGGCTCCAGAACAGTTGAAAGGAACTTTCCTTATTCCCCAGGAAGCATTTCAAGCTCATTGCACCATTAAAAACTACCAAAAACCACACTAATTTCACATTCCCCTTTGACTCCAATGCATTTTGCCAGTACAGGCGGTCCCCGGGTTACAAACATCCGACTTACAAAAGGAGAGAGATAACAGGAAGTGAGAGGAAATCTCCCCCTAGGAAGGGAAATTTACTCCTATTAGAGTTCTCATGAGAAAAAGGTGTCTCCACTGAAGCTTTCCACAACAACCCAAAATTTTCAAAATCCAGTTGTCACACGGACAAATAGTGAGGGGAAATCTTCGGAACAGGGGTACAGGCATCAAAACAAATGTTACAGGGGTGTTAATCCTTCCATATGCTATCCAAAAAACTTAAAAATAATTCTTTGTCTGGAGATAAACTTAAAAAATTTACCTGTTCCGACTTACAAACAAATTCGACTTAAGAACAAACCTACAGTCCCTATCTTGTTTGTAACCCGGGGACCGCCTGTATGGCATAATAACTCCATAGTAGCCCAATTATCATTGAAATTTCAAAGACATTGCCACCTTTACTCACTCCTAATCCTCAATATGTTTTAAAGTGAAAATTATTGCAGATTTACTCATGATTTAGTCCTGTATAGAACCAGTAAAAGTTCCCTTTGGATCCCTTAAGAGTTCAATTTTGCATCCTACTCTCCATACCCATCCACTCTTACTAACTGGAAACTGGTCAGTGAATGGGCCAACACGATTGAGCCATATAAATGGTAAGAGCATCAGTATAGTAGTTGTCTTTATTAGGACTCCAGTATAGACCAACCTTTCTCAACCAGGCTTTCCGTCTAACCCTAGGGTTCCTCCACAGGTTCCTTGAGAAGTTAAAGTGCTACTAAGCCCACAACAGGAAAATCAGTCTGTATATGCTGTAAAGCATGCTTGTTATGCTTACTGCTAAACCTAAGGGGTTAATCCTCCACATTGTGTAAAAGGGCTGATTGATCCTGTCTTCTGTGACCCTTCCCTTCCTCCATAGTCCCCAATCCATCTCCTTGATAGTACAGAGCCTTGGGGGCACTCTGCATTTGCTCAGTTTGGTGTGTATTGCAAGAAAGTTTATTCTTGGGAGGGTTCATGTGATCAGCACAGGGCCAATTAGCACTGTCCAGACAGAAAGTCAGGGGTCATGCAGCCTCACAGGACAATCAGGGAAGAATGAAAACTCATCCTACAAGGTTTAACCAGACACTGATAAAAGTCACAAGACTGTTATATACTGTTGATGAGAAAAGGTATTTAGCAGTTTATATTTACTAAAATGAGTGAATTTCCATGTTCTGTGTACTGTGGGAGATCAGATATAGTGAATACAGAGTCCTGGGTTTAGGAAAACTAGCATTCTTTTCTGTCAGATACTGTAAGTAACCACTAACCCCAAGTCTTGTTAGCTGTCTGTGCGAGGATTCTTCCCAGTAAACATCAGTGTGAAGGGGTTTTTCCCCCAATGACCACCTATATATAATGGAGCCCATTTTCAGTGATCACCACACTACAATTTTCACTATCTGTGTTTCCGTTCTAGATATTACTATTATTATCATCATTATTATGTCATTCAGAATTTCATTTTTATTACTAAAAAAAATGTATTAGCAGGGGTTCCTTAAGACCTTTAAGATTTTTCAAGGGTTCCTCCTTGTTAAAAAAAAAAGTTGAGGAAGGCTGGTTAGGACTATGGGCTCTTAAATGTCTAAAGCAGGATTTCTCAACCAAGGTTCCATGGAACTCTAGGGTTCCTCCAGAGGTTGCTATGGGTTCCTTGAGCAATGGGCAAATTCTTTCGCTCAGATAGGTTCCCAATAAAACCAATGAGGGGGCATTATTCTTCTTAATGACCATAAGTGTATGGAGCATTCTTCCCACTGACCATCACACTAATGTACTGTTCCATTGGTTGTAGATATGTCATTTTTCGCAGGGGTTCCCTGAGACCAGAAAGGTATTTCAGAGGTTCTACCATGTTGAAAAGGATCAGAAAGACTGGTGTAAAGATTTGTTTCTACCAATTGCCTTATTATCCATTTTGCTGCATTTTACAGAGCAAGCCAGAAACATCAGAAAATTCAATGTTTCCAATAGAATTTGTTCTCACCAATGCTTAGCAACGCAGGATTCTGGCATGGCATTTAGTCTTTCATGCATCATTTTGGCTGCCTTAACCTGTAGTCTGGCATTCAACTGAATTGAACTCGGGAAGATTTGCCTATCCCTAATGGTAAAAATCAGCTAAATAGGACATGAAGGGCAGTACCAAAGTCTGGAGAGGGCAGGTAGAACTTTTTTGGAAGCCTTGACTCTAGAGTTAGTGTGTAACCCTTCTCGGCCTTTTGGCTAAGATCAAGTGTAGTATCTGTTCTTATCAGTTGGTATGGGCCTTAGCTAGTACCAGTATGACCGAAACCCGGAGCGCTCTGAGTATTGAGGTATGGGGAGTAGGTCATCTGGAAAAGCATGTGGGGCCCGCCGCCTTCTGATTTGAATGGGTTGCACTGTCCTAACCAGTTTGAAGGGAGCAGGAAAGCCGGTCTGGAGGGTGAGCCCGGTGGAACTGCTCCTGGATGTAATGGGCTGAGGAACAGGATGGCGAGGGGAGGGTTCCCACTCCTGGGTTTTGATCTGGCTGGCTAACGGGCCTGTCCCCAGGGGAGGTGAGCTCTCTCTAAGCTGTCCAGGTTCTGATGTCTGCTGGTGGGGATAGGCTACACTCGGTCTGGCCGGGGGCTGAGATTGAAAGAGCCCGTAGTGTAAGTGCCCCTGGGGTGGCAGCCCAGGGGTGCCTTAATTTCTCACTGGTGAGGGGCAGCTCGCTGTGAGTTTTTTCGGCACCTTGGTCACTGCACTATGCACACCTTTTTCACACCTGCCTCTTGGGACAGGCCTTTTGGCTTGCACCAGAGGAATTTTTTATTCCGGCTGGAAGGCCTGCCTTGGTTCTTCACATGGCACCAAAGCACTTTCCCCACTCCCCTTCCCCACCTTTTTGTTTGTCTGTCTTTTTATTTGGAGTCCGTCACCTGCACTTTCACCTTTTTTTCTTTATTTGCACGACGAGAGTGTGTGGGTCTTCGGGCCCAGCCTTAAGTCTTGGGAGGGGGTGGATATGGCCTTTTGGCTTAGTTCGCCCTCTCCTATGGGGTCTCCCTTCGGGGGAGCCCTACTTAGTACTCGGTGGGGGCTGTTTCGGCAGTCCCCCTGAAGAACGGGGTCGGTCTGGTTTCGGCCAGACAGACCATGAGTACCTTATGTCCCTGTCAGGAGTCTTGCGCCCCGGGGGATTGAGGTTTCGGGTCCTACCTCTTCGGAGGGAAGACCATACGTTGTCGCACACCCTGTGCTTTTTTGTGTTCTCACTTTGTGTGTGTGCACTTTTTTATGCACCGGGTGGAGTCTTTTGAGTGTGTTGCACACGCTACGGGCTTTAAAAAAAAAAAAAAAAAGTTAGTGTGTAACCCATGCATTTTAGTGGTATTGATCCCTAAACAAATTGAAAGAGAGATGTAATGGGCCAGCTCTCTTTGCTCTCCTACGCTTATGAGTTAAATACTTGAAAAAACTAAGTATGAAGGCTGTAATTTCACACTGTAGGTTCCATATTTGTTCTGTATCAGAGTCTCACTAAGTAGTGAACCAACTACAACGGCTTTGAGCTTGAAACCTCAAAAGAAATCACCCATGAATGCTCCATTTTTTGTTCTGATAAGGTTCCCAATAAAGTGGAGATGGGTAGGAACTGGGGGTTGCCCTGAATCTCGAGTTAGGTTTTGACCCTTACGTTCTAGTGGTATTAATCCCTAAAGAAATTGGTAGAGAGGTATAGAGGAACAGTTCTGTTTTCTCCACAATGCCTAAGAGTTAAAGACCTGGAAAATGTAGGTACATTGGAGGCTGCAACTTCATGGGCTCCATATTTGTTGTAGATAAGAGACTCACTATGTTGGGGCAGTAGGAGGGCATGGAGGACAGCACTGAAGCATGGAGAGGGCTGGTAGAACTTTTTACATTTTCTTATGTACGTGAGGGTAAAAAAAAAATGGTTGGAAGCCTTGAATCTGTAGTTATAGTTTAACCCATGTGCCCTAGTGGTAGAAATCCTTAAATAAATTTGTAGAGAGGCTTGGGTGACCAGCTCTGTTTGCTCTTCTATGCTAATGAGTTAATTGCTTGAAAAAGTTTGATAAAAAGGAGTTTGTAACTTCATAGATTCCATAATTGTTCTGGATCAGAGCCTCCCACTGACACCAATAATGGGGCACTATTTCTTCCACTGCTATAAACAATGGGGCACTATTTCTTCCACTGACACCAATAATGGGTCACAATTCCTCCGAATGATACCAACGATGGGACAGCCACCAATACTATTGATGGGGCACTGTTCCTCCTCCTAATACCAAATGTGGTGATGTTTACCATCGATACCAGGAACATTTCCACTCCCACTGGCCACAGTCTGGCCCCCTAAAGATTAAAGGACAAAAAAAATAGCCATTTGTTTAGAAAGTTTGGACACCCCTACTCTGTACCGTTTCATCTTGAGAAAGTATTTTCACTTTAATCCAGGAAAATATTTAAATTGTTTTTTTTTTTTCCTCTGCTCCTGTAGCGAAATAAGTCTCATGAAGGTGAGTGCCAAATCTTCATGCTTGAGACCTTCAGTAAATATAGATAATAACATGAAAACAGGCTCAGAGTAGTGCATGTTGTACTTCAAAAGACCTTTTGAACAAGCCTTCTTTACTGTTGCAGCACTGGAGAAGTGACCCCGGCAGGGGACCGATCTATAACAGAGAGATAATGGCTGCTGTTTAGCCACTTTTAATGCACACTTTGAATATTCATGTCGTATTCTATTAAAGAAATACACACTAAGCGGCCCAGGCAGGGGGGGAGGTAATATTGCACTTAATTGGATTAACTTATCAGGCAAACTGTTTATGAATATCCTAAAATGTTTTCCAAACAGCGGATGTAATTCTACCCCTGCCTGTGCGGCGAAATGCCTTTGATTGCAAAAGTATTAAAAATAAGTTATCCCCCTGGATTGTTTTTTACTGCCCTTTAACTTTAGATGGTAATAGCAATTTTAGAGCAGAAGTAATAGATACAGTTCAGAGTAGGATGTCTAGAATGCTTGTGCAAGCCAAGCTGGGAGAACTGGGCTCTTATACAGTAAGTCAAGGGTTTTAGGGGGTTAGTTTAGGCTAAGTGTAGCACCCCCCTGACACCCCAAAGGCAGGATAGCACCCCCAGAGGCAGGGGTGGACTAGCATTTCACCCCATGGCCATGGCTAAAATGGGGGGGTCCAAAAAAGGATATTGGGTACCAGTCATTTTAACCACTTCTGGACCGGAAGGATTTGCCCCCTTAATGACCAGACCATTTTTTTGCAATTCGGCATTGCGCAACCTTAACGGAAAATTGCGCGGTCGTGCGACGCTGTACCCAAATAAAACCGATGTCCTTTTTTTCGCACAAACAGAACTTTCTTTTGGTGGTATTTGATCACCTCTGCAATTTCTATTATTTGCGCTATAAACAAAAAAAGAGCGACAATTCTGAGAAAAGTATATTTTTCACATTCTGCTATATAACATTCCCAAAAAAATAAAAAATAAAAAATGTTCATCCTTTTAGGCCAATTTGTATTCTGCTACATATTTTTGGTAAAAAAAAAAAATCGCAATAAGCATATTTTGATTGGTTAGCGTTATCGTGTCTACAAACTAGGGGAAAGATTTATTTAATTTTAATTTTTTTTTTTACTAGTAGTAGCGGCGATCAGCGATTATTACCGGGACTGCGACATTGCGGCGGACAGATCGGACACCTAACTAACACTTTTAACACTTTTGGGGGGACCAGTGACATCACCACAGCTAAGAATATGCACTGTTACTGTAATAATGACATTGGCAGGGAAGGGGTTAACCTAGGGGTGAT
This sequence comes from Pelophylax lessonae, assembly GCF_965119305.1. Classification (NCBI taxonomy): domain Eukaryota; kingdom Metazoa; phylum Chordata; class Amphibia; order Anura; family Ranidae; genus Pelophylax; species Pelophylax lessonae. The sequence continues at coordinate 218,877,125 of NC_138777.1, read as the reverse complement.
CAAAGGGTCAAATGTGAGCCTAGGGGGTGTTTTCTAACTGTAGGGGGGATGGACTTGTGAAATGATCATTGAGATCGGTGATCCTATATAGAAGGATCACGGACACTCTGATCATTTCAGAGAGAAGAACAGTCAGCTGTGTTTACAACAGCTGACCGTCCTTCTCTCTCAGCAGGGAGCAATTGCGTGTGCCCGGCGGCAATCGCTGGTCCCGTGTATCGGCATTCCGCTGCCTAGTGGGGGCAGGAGTGCCCCTGGCAGCGTGCGCTCGCCCCCCAGCATCAAGCGCATGACCAACGTAGGGCTAAGTCGGTTCGTGCAGGAGGGCCAGCCTGCCGCAGTAAATGTGCGGCGGGCGGTCCGGAAGCTGTTAAAGTTTCATTGCAGAATGGTTAAGAATTCGAGAATTAGGGGTCCCAGATCACTTACGGACTCCCCAGATCAATGTCCAGCTTCACAGTGTCTGAACCTAAAAGCCAACCCAGCAACACTGTAAACACGTTCCCAAATCTCAGTGTTCAATTTTCTCCAAGTGAGTACCAGGCCCTTCTGAGAGACCGGCCTTCTTGGCTCTCTCCAGCAAGGGGCCTCCTCTGGGTCTCCTGCTTGGCACAGCTTCCTCCAGACCAGGCAGGACAGCTTCAGGACTACTTCAGCATACCTTAGGCCCCAAACCAGACTATGGGGCTTAACAGCAGAGCTCCATCGAGCAGCACCTCCCTAGGCCTCAGCCCAGGGAAAAGGAGCAACCACGTGACCTTTTCCACATATTTATATCCTCCCCCAGCACGCACCAGTGGCATAAACCTCCTACTGGATTGGCAATTCACCATTGGTCAATGCTCAAGGAACCTTGAGAAACCTAAGGAAGAACCTTAAGGTTCAACAGTTTGTACTAGAGACTGCATGATGTACTACTGCACCATAGGCTAAGTGGTTAGCACTTCTGCCTAGCAGCACTAGGGTCATCGGTTTGAATCCCAAACATGGCACTACCTGCCTGGATTGTGCATGTTGTGCCTGTGTGGCTTTCCTCCGGGTTCTCCGGTTTCCTACCACACTCCAAAGACATGCTGGTAGGTTAATTGGCTCCGGTCTAAACTGGCCCTAGTATGTGTATGTACAGTATGAATGTAAATTAGGGCCCTTAGATTGTAGGCTCCTTGACGGCAGGGAGTGATATGAATGTACAATAAAAAAAAGTAAAGCGCTGTGTAAATTGATTTTGCTATATAAGTCCTTGTAATAATAATACATTAATAAAATATATAAAGCAATCATTAACGTTTAACTAAAGGCAAAACTCTTTTTTTTTTTAGTTTTGGATGGAGTGGAGAGGGATTAGAACCCCTGTCAGTTTTTATTGCTGTGTGCACCCCCGTTAGGGAAATTCCCCCTCTATATTTGTCCTGTTTACCATTTCCATTAAAAGTGAAACTAACAGAAAACCCTAAATTTTGGGTTGTCCCCAGAAAAGTGTAGCACTGTCCCCGTAAGGCCTGCTGTGTGATTACCAGCACACAGTCACTTAGGGGCCGTTCACACATCCCCCCTTGCTCCCGATGGCTCGACTCACAATAAACAGTCCAGGGGTATTGGGTTTTAGTGGGTTTTTTTTTTGGAACTTGGATAGGAAAAGGGAATATTGGGATACTCCAAGTGGAACTATTTACAATGTATAAGGACAACTCTCTGCCTGTGGAAGCAGCTGCACTGCTTAATCAATACTGCCACATGTATGGAAAGGGTTAAGTCTCCTTGCTCTCTTCCAGCAATAGACTTGGTGATCCTACATTATCTTCGGGACACTCACTAGCATCCATTTTACTGACACCCATCCACTGGCTCTTCTAGCTGCAGGGGTGGCCCCCCTCAGGTCAGGCCCCTTGACACAGATCTGTACTCACTGTACTGCAGAATCAGATCCTCCAATGTCTCCCCTTTCGGTCAGCTTCACCAGACCTCTGGGTTCAGTTCCTCACTATCACTCTCCAGGCCCTCAGGTCAACTACCTGAGGCCACATGGTATCTCTACAGGGGGAGAGGCAGCCGCCCCCTCCCTCCGGTACTGCGCTATCCAGCCGAAAGACCCCACAGCACATGTGCTCCTGGCATTTATACAGTATCCCAGCATGCACCGAGGCACTTTCCCTCTGCTAAATCACCAGGGATGTATCAAACGCCTGTGCACTCATTCGTCAGGTTTCCTCCCACTGTCCAACATGCCTCCCTATTGGACCAGTGTGAAACACTCTGCAGACAGAACGAGTTGCACCTGAGCACAATGAGCAGCACTAACAGATCCCGCTCTCTGGTTACCTGCAGCTCCTCTGGTAAGCAGACAGGACTCAAAACTATACTCTCTCTAGCACCTACCTAGCAGGGGGCTACAAAAGTAATAGAGGGGAAATCCTCCAATGGGGACACTAATTCAGGTGATCTGGGGGTCCCCAAAGGAATTCCCCTAATTTGTAGGGTTATTTTTCACTTCCTGTTTGGCTATGGGACAGAAAGTGAAGGCAAATCTCCGCAATGGGACACAGATGGTGAAAAACAAATCTGACGGGGGTTATAACCCTCCCTTGCCCAATACAAAATGAAAAAAGTTTTGCCTTTAATTCTATTTTAAGGCTGAAGACAAAGATAGCTCAGATTTCATCTCAGCTGGTCATGGCCATGGGAAATCTCTGCTATTGTGCCAGCAGTCCTGCTGAGAAATGTTCTTTCCAAATGTATCGTGATGGGTTTTACCTTCCAAGTGTCTCTTGCTGGGATTTTCTTCTTATAATTTTTGAGGCTTTTTCCTCCTGAACCCTTCTGGGGATTGTGAAGGTAGGTGAGGAGCACCACTGTTTGCCACTGCAGGTCCAACAAACACTTCAGAACCCATCATATCAAGCTGTCTGCTTCCAGGTTTAGGGCGCGTGCATGTGTCATTGGGCCCAGTTGTTGGTGTCATTGGGAGGAATTGTGCCCCATCATTGGTGTCATGGGGCCAGTTGTTGGTGTCATTGGGAGGATTTGTGCCCCATCATTGGTGTCGTTGGACCCAATTGTTGGTCTCATTGGGAGGAATTGTGCCCCATCATTGGTGTCATTGGGCCCAATTGTTGGTCTCATTGGGAGGAATTGTGCCCCATCATTGGTGTCATGGGGCCAATTGTTGGTGACATTGGGAGGAATTGTGCCCCATCATTGGTGTCATTGGACCCAATTGGTGGTGACGGTGGGAGGATTTGTGCCCCATCATTGGGCCAATTGTTGGTGTCATTGGGAGGAATTGTGCCCCATCATTGGTGTCATTGGGCCCAATTGTTGGTGTCATTGGGAGGAATTGTGCCCCATCATTGGTGTCATGGGGCCAATTGTTGGTGTCATTGGGAGGAATTGTGCCCCATCATTGGTGTCATTGGGCCCAATTGTTGGTCTCATTGGGAGGAATTGTGCCCCATCATTGGTGTCATTGGGCCCAATTATTGGTGTCATTGGGAGGAATTGTGCCCCATCATTGGTGTCATTGGGCCCAATTGTTGGTCTCATTGGGAGGAATTGTGCCCCATCATTGGTGTCATGGGGCCAGTTGTTGGTGTCATTGGGAGGATTTGTGCCCCATCATTGGTGTCGTTGGACCCAATTGTTGGTCCCATTGGGAGGAATTGTGCCCCATCATTGGTGTCATTGGGCCCAATTGTTGGTCTCATTGGGAGGAATTGTGCCCCATCATTGGTGTCATGGGGCCAATTGTTGGTGACATTGGGAGGAATTGTGCCCCATCATTGGTGTCATTGGACCCAATTGGTGGTGACGGTGGGAGGATTTGTGCCCCATCATTGGGCCAATTGTTGGTGTCATTGGGAGGAATTGTGCCCCATCATTGGTGTCATTGGGCCCAATTGTTGGTGTCATTGGGAGGAATTGTGCCCCATCATTGGTGTCATGGGGCCAATTGTTGGTGTCATTGGGAGGAATTGTGCCCCATCATTGGTGTCATTGGGCCCAATTGTTGGTCTCATTGGGAGGAATTGTGCCCCATCATTGGTGTCATTGGGCCCAATTATTGGTGTCATTGGGAGGAATTGTGCCCCATCATTGGTGTCATTGGGCCAACTTGTTGGTGTCATTGGGAGGATTTGTGCCCCATCATTGGTGTCATTGGGCCCAATTGTTGGTGTCATTGGGAGGAATTGTGCCCCATCATTGGTGTCATTGGGCCCAATTGTTGGTCTCATTGGGAGGAATTGTGCCCCATCATTGGTGTAATTGGGCCCAATTGTTGGTGTCATTGGGAGGATTTGTGCCCCATCATTGGTGTCATTGGGCCCAATTGTTGGTGTCATTGGGAGGAATTGTGCCCCATCATTGGTGTCATTGGGCCCAATTGTTGGTCTCATTGGGAGGAATTGTGCCCCATCATTGGTGTAATTGGGCCAACTTGTTGGTGTCATTGGGAGGATTTGTGCCCCATCATTGGTGTCATTGGGCCCAACTGTTGGTGTCATTGGGAGGAATTGTGCCCCATCATTGGTGTCATTGGGCCCAATTGTTGGTGTCGATGGGAGGATCTGTGCCCCATCATTGGTGTCATTGGGCCCAATTGTTGGTCCTATTGGGAGGAATTGTGCCCCATCATTGGTGTCATTGAGCCCAATTGTTGGTGTCATTGGGAGGATTTGTGCCCCATCATTGGTGTCATTGGGCCCAATTGTTGGTGTCATTGGGAGGAATTGTGCCCCATCATTGGTGTCATTGGGCCCAATTGTTGGTCTCATTGGGAGGAATTGTGCCCCATCATTGGTGTCATTGGGCCCAATTGTTGGTGTTGATGGGAGGATTTGTGCCCCATCATTGGTGTCATTGGGCCCAATTGTTGGGGTCATTGGGAGGATTTGTGCCCCATCATTGGTGTCATGGGGCCAATTGTTGGTGTCATTGGGAGGAATTGTGCCCCATCATTGGTGTCATTGGGCCCAATTGTTGGTGTCGATGGGAGGATCTGTGCCCCATTATTGGTGTCATTGGGCCCGATTGTTGGTGTTGATGGGAGGATTTGTGCCCCCTCATTGGTGTCATTGGGCCCAATTGTTGGTGTCATTGGGAGGAATTGTTGTGCCCCATCATTGGTGTCAGTGGGGGGAATGATGCTCTTATTGTTGGTATCACTGGATATACTAGTGCCCTAAGGGCTGGATAAAAGCAAGCAAAGGGTCACATCTGGCCCTCGGGCTGCAGTTAGGAGATCACTAGTCTAGGACAATCTCAAACTTACTCCTCTTGGGAAGACAGATGGAAGAGTCCATAGAAGGATCATCAAAGGGCAATGCCACTAGATGTCCAGAAGCAAGCCAAGGGGCATCCAAAAAAATGCATTTCAAGTGAGTCTCCCTGCATCGAACGGAATATATTTCTATGTGTGACTCCCTTTACCTGCACACTGAAGACACTGAAGGCAAGTTTGTTTCATCTAAGGACCGGCATTGTGAATTCCACGATTAAAGTGCACGGTGTTTAAATGCACCGAACGCAAAAAAAAAAAAAAAATCCTCCTTGAGGCCCTGATAGGGTAAATACAATTATGTATTTTAATGAAACCTCCTAGAGGTATCTACAGCCGGTGCTTCACAGCACTCAGATATGCTTTCGGAGGGGTATAAACAATGCAAAAACCTATAATTGCAATGTCAGTCATGGTGTCTTTACAGAATACCAACTACAGAATCATACCTCACATGATTTATTTCTGGGGATCTTTGGCAATCGAACAACAAGGAAGGCAGAAACAGAGGGGGTGGCAGTAAAAGCAAGAGCAGACTGCCCTCTACTGGAGGAAAGGAGATTTTCTTTTTTTTTTAAACCACATACGAAGAAGCGTAGGGAAGACCGTCCGTGGGTGAAAGAGATCAATCATGGTTAGAAAAATACCATTTTTCAAAGGACGCAGTGAAATACAAGGAAGCAGAACACCATCCTTGAGATATTGCTTCAGTGACTCCTAATATCTTACGTCTGATTAATGGCTGCACTGGTGTCACTCGTATAATGCGATTTAAGTGTTTTTAAAACACTTTGTTTTCTCGCGCAGTTTTTGGCGAGATTAAAGGTGAACTCCGGGCAAACCGCTAAATTGCACACATGAAATACATATATAACAGCCGTTTTATCTGCCAAAGGATATGTATTTGATTCTTTTCAGTAATGTTACATAGTTACATAGTTACATAGTTTGTGAGGTTGAAAAAAGACATCAGTCCATCCAGTTCAACCTATGATGTGTGTGTGTGTTTGCTGTTAACAGTACATTGTATACCCCTGTATGTTGTACATTGTATACCCCTGTATGTTGTACATTGTATACCCCTGTATGTTGTACATTGTATACCCCTGTATGTTGTACTTTGTATACCCCTGTATGTTGTACATTGTATACCCCTGTACGTTGTACATTGTATACCGCTGTATGTTGTACATTGTATACCCCTGTATGTTGTACATTGTATACCCCTGTATGTTGTACATTGTATACCCCTGTATATTGTACATTGTATACCCCTTTATGTTGTACATTGTATACCCCTGTATATTGTACATTGTATACCCCTGTATGTTGTACATTGTATAGCCCTGTATGTTGTACATTGTATACCCCTGTATGTTGTACATTGTATACCCCTGTATGTTGTGGTCTTTAAGGTGCCCATCTAATAGTTTTTTGAAACTATCGATGCTCCCTGCTGATATCACTGCTTGTGGAAGCATAGTTACATAATGTGATTTACAAAACTCTGCCAAATAGCACAGCACTGTCTGGCAGGGAACAGGACCTGATCTTCCAGTACTGCAGTTTCACTTTCACTTACAGGTCCTGACCCCAGCCTGGGACTGGGTTAGTGATCGACCGATAATCGGCAACACCGATATATTGGGGGCCGATATGCACTTTCTCCGATATATCGGAATCGGCCCGGAGGTTACCGATATTGCCAATATTTTGGGAAAGTGCTTGTACCTGCAGCTAGAGGCATCACCCCGGTACCGGCGTCCATAGCCAATGGTCGGTTGTCTTGCTGAGAAGCCGCTCGGCTGTCATTACAAGGAGCGAGAGGGGACGTCCCCCCCCCTCCCGCCACCTTCCGTGGCTCACCCGGGTCTCCCATCCCACCTGGAGACCCAGGCATCCTACCTGCACGGCCGCCAAAGAGAAGACCCGATCAAAGCCGCATTCGGCTCTGATCGGGTCTCCATGTAAAAACCCGGAAGTGGTGTTATGACATCACTTCCGGGTACTCAGCGCCAGATTAAAAAAAAGAGACGAGGAGGATCTGGGCTGCTCTGTGCAAAACCAACTGCACAGAAGAGGTAAGTATAACATATTAGTTATTTAAAAAAATAAATAAATAAATAATTAGACTTTACAATTACTTTAATGGCATCCCAGTCTTAGTCCATAGGGTTCAATATTGAGTTGGCCCTCCCTTTGCAGCTATAACAGCTTCAACTCTTCTGGGAAGGCTGTCCACAAGGTTTAGGAGTGTGTCTATGGGAATGTTTGACCATTCTTCCGGCACTGATTTGGAGAGAAGGCCTGGCTCACAATCTCTGCTCTAATTTATCCCAAAAGTGTTCTATCGGGTTGAGGTCAGGACTCTGTGCAGGCCAGTCAAGTTCCTCCACCCCAAACTCACTCATCCATGTCTTTATGGACCTTGCTTTGTGCACTGGTCCAAATCATTTGGTGAAGGGGGGATTATGGTGTGGGGTTGTTTTTCAGGGGTTGGCTTTAGCCCCTTAGTTCCATTGAAGATATTGAAATTGAGGGGCCAAGCCCATCTCCTGAAAAACAACCCCACACCATAATCCCCCCTCCATTAAATGATTTGGACCAGTGTACAAAGCAATGGGTGAGCGAGTTTGGGGTGGAGGAACTTGACTGGCTTGCACAGAGTCCTAACCTCAATCGGAAAGAACACCTTTGGGATGAATTAGTGCAGAGACTGTGAGCCAGGCCTTCTCGTCCACATCAGTGCCTGACCTCACAAATGTTGTTCTGGAAGAATGGTCAAACATTCCCATAGACACTCCTAAACCTTGTGGACAGCCTTCCCAGAAGAGTTGAAGCTGTTATAGCTGCAAAGGGTGGGCCAACTCAATATTGAACCCTACGGACTAAGACTGAGAGGCCTTTACAGTTCATGTGCGTGTAAAGGAAGGCGTCCCAATACTTTTGACAATATAGTGTATATAATGTTTGGGGGTTCTAAGTAATTTTTTAGCAGAAAATACTGATTTAAACTTGTAAACAAAAAGTGCCCTAAAAGGCCTGATCTTCAAGTGGTTAAACTAAGAGTCAGGAGCTACAGTATTTGTAGCTGCTGACTTTTAATTTTTTGTGAGGAGCCCGGAGCTCCTCTTTTATTCCCCTTCAATATGGAAAACAATGTCTGATGGTAGGCCCATGTTACATCTATGAGGTCCCGGGGGGCCGTGGCCAGCACGGTGAAAGAGATCATTCAAGGTCTATAAAGACATAGATGAGTGAGTTTGGGGTGGAGGAACTTGACTGGCCTGCACAGAGTCCTGACCTCAACCCGATAGAAGGGCCCATGTTACGTCTATGAGGTCCTGATCAGCCGTGGCCCGCATGGTAACAGAGATCAGGCAAGGTCCATAAAGACATGGATGAGTGAGTTTGGGGTGGAAGAACTTGACTGGCCTGCACAGAGTCCTGACCTCAACCCGATAGAAGAGGGCCATCCCCAAACTGTCCCCACAAAGTTGGGAGCATGAAATTGTCCAAAATGTCTTGGTATGCTGATGCCTTAGGAGTTCCTTTCACTGGAACTAAGGGGCCAAGCCCAACCCCTGAAAAACAACCCCACACCATAACCCCCTCTCCACCAAATGATTGGGACCAGTGCACAAAGCAAGGTCAATAAAGACATAGGAATCAAGGGATCAGCAGCTACAGTATTTGTAGCTGTTGGTTACTTTTTAATTTTGGGGGGGGGGGGGGGCTCCTCTTTAATTCCCCTTCAACATGGAAAATGATAATAGGCCCATGTTACATCTATGAGGTCCACACAGTAGAAGAGATCAGGCAGTCCCTTACAATCTCAGCAGTCCTTGATGTTGGGAGAGTTTTTCGCGGTTGCAGGAAGCGGAGCGCTCAGTGTAACGGTGAGAAATCGTCTCTGCATAGAGATCTCACAGCGGGAAATAAAAGTGCAGCTCTTGATAGCCGGCACTCAGAGCTGGAAATGGATTTGATAAACAGATTGAGTATCTGGATGTTATGTTCCAAATAGATAGGTCAGAATCAATCTATTGGTCTGAACCGCAATCATTCCTGGTAATGTAGCCGCTATTCTCCCGCTGATTGATGGCGCGCGCCGCTTCCTTTGTTCCCTCCATTACAGGGGATGCCGCTTTGATTTAGAATTATTTTTTGCTGCGTGTTTCTTCCCTTTGGTGGTTAACCGATGTTCCTGCATACTGCTGGATGTGCAAACTCCATCCTAAAGCATGGGCATCCGCAGGTAGGGGAGGGGGGGGGGGCAAATGCCCCCCCCCCCCCCATTGGAGTCTCAACTTCCCCTTCAAAGTGGTTGTTAAGCGACTTTATACCATCCTGTCTGGTCTGTTTAATAATCCTGTGTGTATGTGTTTTAAAAAATAAGGCATTCTTTACCAGTTTTCAGAGCGCCAAGCACCACTCACGTGACCCGTCGGCTCACGTGAGCGGCGAATGGCGCTCTGAGAACTTGTAAAGAATGGCTTATTTTTAAAAAACACATACACAGGGGCACACAGGATTAATAAACAGACTGTAGACAGAATATTAAACTTTAAATTAAACTTCAGCAGCAGGAGGAGAGGGGGGGCACTGACACCGGAGCAGACAGGCAGGGAGGGAGGGGGGGGAGAGAGGACAGAGGAGGACAGGTGAGCTGTGGATGACGGAGGCACATAAACTGACCACGGTGTCAGGGCTCAGCAGCCATGGTATACCGTGGTCAGTTTACAGAGGGGAGGACATAGCCAGGCAGGATCAGCCAGGTATTTTAGGTGATAGGGGGGGGGGGCACTGACACAGGAGCAGACAGGCAGGGAGGGAGGGGGGAGAGAGGACAGAGGAGGACAGGTGAGCTGTGGATGACGGAGGCACATAAACTGACCATGGTGTCAGGGCTCAGCAACCATGGTATACCGTGGTCAGTGTACAAAAGGGAGGACATAGCCAGGCAGGATCAGCCAGGTATTTTAGGTGATAGGGGGGGGGGCACTGACACCGGAGCAGACAGGCAGGGAGGGAGGGGGGAGAGAGGACAGAGGAGGACAGGTGAGCTGTGGATGACGGAGGCACATAAGCTGACCACGGTGTCAGGGCTCAGCAGCCATGATATACCGTGGTCAGTGTACAGAGGGGAGGACATAGCCAGGCAGGATCAGCCAGATATTTTAGGTGAAACGGGGGGGGGGGCAAATTACACAGCAAAAGCACTCACACGTACCGATGCAGACTATCCCGCAATTTCATTCTTTTTACCCCAAGGGTGTAGATTGAATAGCGGAATAGAAAATATGATATCAAAAGGTGTACCTATCTCACACGTACAGACCCAGACTAGGCCCCGATTACTATTTTTTGTACCCCAAAGGCAGGATGAGGAGTAGGAGTAGTTCGGAACAGGCAGGAGGCTGATGGTGTCAGGGCTAAGCAGCCATGATATACCGTGGTCAGTGTACAGAGGGGAGGACATAGCCAGGCAGGATCAGCCAGATATTTTAGGTGATAGGGGGGGGGGGGCAAATTACACAGCACAAGCACTGTGCTGTATAACATGCTTTAAGGGAACAGGATACATTTCTTTTTAGGTTAACAAATGCTTTAAAAATAAATACAAATGCCCTTAAAAATAAATACTCAAAATAAGTATAATGACTAAGCCCCTCCCCTTCATGACATTGTTAGAAAGGGGTGGAGCATGGGTGACCTTAAAATGATGCCCCCCCTCCCGAAAAAAAGTTCTTCGGATGCCCAAGTGATGGATTGCTAATATATTAGGTCCCGTTAACATTAGGCAACTTGAAATCACGAGCAGAATCACCTCAATTCCAAATTGCAGCAAAACGCGTAAGCCACGTTCGGGTGCCATTATTCGGAATTATTATTATTATTATCTTAATTATTGTTGTTCTTAATGGCAACCCAAATGTGGTGCAATTTTGCCACGATTGTCGTGTGAAGCTTTGCAACAACATTGCGTGACGCTTGTCCCCCAAATAGGAGGGGGAGCTTCTTGTGTGCAACAAACGCGAATAGGGCAGCCCATTGAAATGATTGGGCCGGCCTGTGTGCGACATGTGGAAACGTGTGTAAATCGTGATTTAACCACTTGACCGTATAACTTAGATATATGGCGGCAAAGTGGCACGGCTAAGCGAGATCACATACCTAATACATACTCTGAGACTTCCAAGTCTGGGGTGCGCATGTGCACTTCCTGCGGCCCGCTCCCGCTGTGATTGGCAGGCACCGCGGACTCGATGTCCACCAGCACCCATCGATCATTTGGTACAGAGTCAGATCGCCGTTCTGGCAGTAGGCTAGACATGAATCCTGTGTTCCTGCAAAGCAGGGACATGGATTCATGCCTTCCCCTAGTACAAGCGCCTCCCCCACACTAAGAAAACACCAGCTAGGCACACAGTTAACCCTTTAATTGCCCCTGATTTGAACCCCTTCCCTGCCAGTGTCAGTAGTACGGTGACAGTGCATGCTTTTAGCGCTGATCACTCTATTAGTGTCACCGGTTCCCAGAGGTGGGGGACTTAAGTCACTGACTTGACTTAAGTCAGACTTAGTTTGAGGATTTGAGACTTGCTTGACTAAAATTAATAAAAGACTCGACGTGACTTTGACTTGAGACATATGACTTGAAATGACTTTACTTTTTTAAGTTATTAAATATTTGCATTTTCTCAAGATGTGTTAAAGGAAAATTGTTGTGCCTGTTATGTTTCTGACACCACAGTCACTTAAAACACCTCAGAGTGTTCTGATTTTTAGGACACTGGCTGTTTAACAATGGAAATACTTAACATGTTTTTAGTGACTGTGGTGTTGAAACATGACCGGACGAAGGATTTTGAGCTGTTTGGGCATTCAAAGTGTTTCTTTAATATGCCAAGAAAAAAAGCACTAAGCAGTTTTGTTAATGTTGAAAATAAAACAAAACCTTTCCTGACCACTGACTTTTAACTGATTTAAACATGAAAATTGGGGTAGATCAGTATTTTGACTTGATTTGTGACTTGACCAAAATAAATGACTTGACTTGCTTGACTTCTTGCAGGGACTCGACTTGACTTGCTCGCTTTTCGCCACAGTAACTTGGGACTTGCTTGAGACTTGAAGGTTAAGGCCCCATTCACACTAGTGCGACTTGTCCCGCGATTTTGGACCGCAAAATCGCATGACAAGTCGTTTTCCATTATTTTCAATGAGCCCCATTCATATCAGTGCGTTTTGAAGTCGCACCGACTTCAAAGTAGTTCCTGCACTACTTTGCCACGATTTTAATGCATTTTGAGGCATATAGCCTTGCCCATGCTTTCAAAATTGCGGCAAAAATCGCGCCGCGAAATCGCGGCAAAATTGCGTTGCAATAGTGTGAAAGGGGCCTAAGACTTGAGACTTGCTTGTGACTTGCACATGTGTGACTTACTCCCATGTCTGGTGGTTCCCACAAAGTGTCAGTTAAGCCCCGTACACAAGTAGCGATTGTCGGCCATAAATATTCGGCCGACGACCGATCGGCCGATTGTAGGCTTGTTAGTATGATGCTTCCGACAGCGCATTTTCGGCCGAACAGAATCTGTCGTGCAGGCATTAAAATTTTTGCTGGCCAACACCAGAACGGCCGATTGTTCGCCAGTCAGTACAGAATTCGGCTGACAGACAGCAGATTAGCAAGACTGGGCATGCTCAGAAAAGAAAAAACACATGGAAAGTTAACCATCACATGACATCACTTCTGCAGTCGGCTGTTGTTGGCCGACAAAATTAGTGTGCAGTCTTTTGCAGTTTTCAACAGACACGACAGCACTGGACAAAAGACGGCCGATCGTTCGGCCGACGATCAGTAAGTGTGTACGAGGCTTTAGTGTCAGATTTGTCTGCCGCAATATCGCATTCCCGCTTTAACCACTTGCCGACCGCCGCACGACTATCTACGGCGGCGGTCAGCCCCTCACAGGCAAAGTGACGTAGGTCTACGTCGCTCGCCTGTGAGGGTTTAGGGAGCGAGCGCGCGCCGCCGGAGGCGCGCTCCCGCTCCCGCATGGTCACGGACCCCCCCGCGCGTGTGACCGGCGGACCCGATCGCCGCCGGCCACTCTGCGATCGGTGGGGGAGAGGGAGAAAGTCAGGCAGCTTGTGTAAACAAGCTGCCTGTCATTCTCCTCTCTGTATGAGAGCTGATCACATGGATCTACTATGTAGATCCATTGATCACTCTGCATACAGTTGAAGCCACAGCCAATCACAGTTAGAATCACGCCCCTAGGGACACACACAGCCCCTCCCTCTCAAATAAAGTTAACCCCTTCACTACCAGTGTATTTTTACAGTAACAGTGCATATATATAGCACTGATTACTGTAGAAATGTCACTGGTAACCCCAAAAGTGTCAAAAATGTCAGTCAAGGGTCCGATCTTTCCGCCGCAATGTCGCAGTACCGCAAAAAAAATCGCAGATCGCCGCCATTACGCGTTAAAAAAAAAAACAACAAAAATGACAAAAATCTTTCCCTTTGTTAGTAAACGCAATAACTTTTGCGCAAACCATTCAAAATACGCTTTTTGCGATTTTTTTTACCAAACATAGGTAGCATAAAACAAATTGGCTGAAAATATTAAAAAATTTTGATTTTTACATTTTTTTTGGGGGGAATTTCATATAAAAAAAAGGGAAAAATATTGCTATTTTTGCAAAATTTACGCTCTTTTTTTGTTTATAGCGCGTGATCAAAAAATCGCACAGGTGATCAAATACCGCCAAAAGAAAGCTCTGTTTGTGGGAAAAAAAGGACGCCAAATTCGTTTAGGTACAGCGTCGCACGACCGCGCAATTGTCCGTTAAAGTCACGCAGTGCCGAATCGCAAAATACCCTCTGGTCGTTTAGCAGCCAAATCCTCCGGGGCTTAAGTGGTTAAGTCGCTGATCGCCAGCATTACTTGAAAAAAGAAAAAAGAAATAAAAATATCCCATAGTTTGTAGACACAATAACTTTTGCGCAAATGAATCAATATATAGTAAAACCTCCCCTCCATCGCGGTTCAGTTTTTGCGGTCCCGGTATATTGCGTTTTTTTTTGTAATGTTATTTTACTATATAAATCATTAAAAATGAAATATTTTTGTGTTTTCCATAGCTCTTGCTATGTCTCTTAGTATCTTTTATGTGTTTAAATGAGTTTCTATTGTTTTAAAAGTGTGTTTAACCACTTAAGCCCTGGAAGATTTTACCCCCATTCCGACCAGGGGGTATTTTGCGATTCGGCACTGCGTGACTTTAACGGACAATTGCGCGGTCGTGCGATACTGTACCTAAACGAATTTGGCGTCCTTTTTTTCCCACAAACAGAGCTTTCTTTTGGTGGTATTTGATCACCTGTGCGATTTTTTTGATCTATAAACAAAAAAAGAGCGTCAATTTTGCAAAAATAGCAATATTTTTCAAATTTTTTTATATGAAATTCCCCCAAAAAAATGTAAAAATCAAAATTTTTTAACATTTTCGGCCAATTTGTTTTATGCTACCTATGTTTGGTAAAAAAAATCGCAAAAAGCGTATCTTGATTGGTTTGCGCAAAAGTTATCGCGTTTACTAACAAAGGGAAAGATTTTTGTCATTTTTGTTGTTTTTTTTTTAAAGCTTAATGGCGGCGATCTGCGATTTTTTTTGCGGTACTGCGACATTGCGGCGGACAGATCGGACCCTTGACTGACATTTCTGACACTTTTGGGGTTACCAGTGACATTTCTACAGTAATCAGTGCTATATATATGCACTGTTACTTTAAAAATACACTGGTAGTGAAGGGGTTAACTTTATTTGGGAGGGAGGGGCTGTGTGTGTCCCTAGGGGCGTGCTTTCTACTGTGATTGGCTGTGGCTTGAGCTGTAAGGACACTGATCAACGGATCTACATAGTAGATCCATGTGATCAGTGTCTTTACAGCGAGGAGAATGACAGGTGGCTTGTTTACACAAGCTGCCTGACATTCTCCCTCTCCCCCGCCGATCGCCGAGTGGCCGGCGGACATCGGGTCCGCTGGTCACACGCGCGGGGGGGTCCGTGACCACGCGGGAGCGCGCCTCCGGCGGCGCGCGCTCGCTCCCTAGACCCTCACAAGCAAGCAACGTAGCCCTACGTTAGTTTGCCTGTGAGGGGCTGACCGCCGACGTAGATAGTCGGCAAGTGGTTAAAGACCTTAAAATGCTTCTACACGTACAGTGACAGTAAAATAAACATGCCTACAATGCATTTTAATAGGGTTTTATTTCGCGGATTTTCACTTTTCGCGGCTGGGTCCGGAACGTAACCCCCGCAATGGAGGGGGGTTTACTGTACTCTTATTGGGATTTTTTTTTTTTTTTTATCAAAAATATATAGCAGAATACATATTTGCATAAATCGATGAAGAAATTTGATTTTTTACATTTTTTTATTGGATGTGTTTTCTAGCAGAAAGAAAAAAATATTGTTTTTTCAAAACTGTCACTGTTTTTTTTTTTGCTTATACCGCTAATACTATAAGTCACAGAGGTGATCAAATACCATCACAAGAAAGCTCTATTTGTGGGAAAAAGGGACATCAATTTTATTTGGGTACAGCGTCGCACGACCGTGCAATTAGTTAAAGTAACGCAGTGCCATATCACAAGAAAATGGCCTGGACAGGAAGGGGGGGGGGGGTAAATCTTTTGCAGACAAACTCCCTTGTGGACAGCCTTCCCAGAAGAGTTGAAGCTGTTATAGCTGCAAAGGGTGGGCCAACTCAATATTGTGAGGTCAGGCACTGATGTTGGACAAGAAGGCCTGGCTCGCAGTCACCTGGTCCAAATCATTTGGTGGAGGGGGGATTATGGTGTGGGGTTGTTTTTCAGGGGTTAGGCTTGGCCCCTTAGTTCCAGTTAAGGGAACTCTTAAGGCGTCAGCATACCAAGATATTTTGGACCATTTCATGCTCCCAACTTTGTGGGACAGTTTGGGGATGGCCCTCTTCTATTGGGTTGAGGTCAGGACTCTGTGCAGGCAAGTCAAGTTCCTCCACCTCAAACTCGCTCATCCATGTCTTTATGGACCTTGTCTGATCTCTGTTACCATGCGGGCCACAGGCCATCGGGACCTCATAGACGTAACATTGGCCTACCATCATTTTCCAGGTTGAAGGGGAAATAAAGAGGAGCTCCGGGCTCCCCCCAAAACATTAAAAGTCAGCAGCTACAAATACTGTAGCTGCTGACTCTTAGTTTAACCACTTGAAGATCAGGCCTTTTCAGGCACTTTTTGTTTTTCATTCCAAGACATTTTGGACAATGTCATGCTCCCAACTTTGTGGGAACAGTTTGTGGTTGGCCCCTTCCTGTTCCAACATGACTGCGCACTCGCTAGCCCCATTCTATGCGTTCATAAGACATATAGGGCTGCAGCTCGGCACCATCCCCTGCTCTCTCCTTATTGGCTTACTGGCTGTGATTGATAGCAGTGGGAGCCAATGAGGCGTTTGAGGAGGGAGAGACCTGGGACAGCTGAGGCTCCTGTGCACATTGCTGGATCAAGAGGGGGCTCAGGCGAGTAGTGAGTGAAGGGAATCCAGCGAGGTAAAAAACCTTCAGCCTTTAAAACCACTTTAATATTGCAGGGCTGACTAATAGAGAGCAATAGGGATAAAATAACTATCCTCCTTGGAGAAACAGTTGCTGTAGTTTATCTCCAGTACTGCCTGAATGAGAAGGAAGGAGTGCCCAGTGTCCGAAATAATGCAACTCTTGGTGGGAGAATACAATACTTTATTAAAAGTGTTAGAATGTAGAGATCAAGCCAACCGGTTTCGAGGGGAATCTAACGTGTGAGAATGTAGAGCACTAGCCAACGCGTTTCAAAGGATTTGAAAGTGGGAGAACGTACAGATTGCTGGCTCATTCTATACTTTCCCACACGTACAATAAATGATTGCATTCTCCCACTAAGAGTTGCATTATTTTGGGCACCAGGCACTCCTTCCTTCTCAATCAGGTATACTTTCTACTGAAGCGACAGCTCCTTCTTATCAGTAGGGTAGGAGCCCAAATCTCCCAAGGGAGATCAGCAACACCATTTACCCTCGAAACCAGTGACGGGACAAGTTAATACAGCGCCCAGGGCAAAGAAGCCAACCCCCCCATTCCCTTAGCGTTGGACGCCCCCATCCCTTTAAATGACTATTGCACCCAGGGTAGCCGCCCCTCCGGCCCACCCGGGCCCTGCTCGGGAAACCACCTAATACCTATAAGTAACCATTAAAACCAGCCCAGTGCGGTCCCTAGCTCAAGTTAGTCACTCGGATACTACCGTAATAGTCCAATCCTAGGCCTCTGGTCATGTGATCACTGTTGAAGAGAATCGGAGTTCAGGTTCATCCTCTTCTCCAGTAGGGAAAATGTGGCCAAGGTCATGGAGTTCTTCCCAGGACAGATATTGCGGTCCTTCATTTACTCTTTTATGAATCCAGACTGGTCTTATCTCCGCCCACTCCTCTAGTTTTATATAGTGTGTGGAGCATGCTTGGCCCCTCCCACAGATCAGTCCAGCCCAGTAATGATGTCACTGCTACATTTACAATGTAATCTCTGGGTTTGTAAAGGTGTTTGGTACACACAGTATATCCGGTATATCCTTTGTTGCCATATTCTATTGAAATTTTTTGTGGGTGGAGCTTTAACATTTTGCTCCATCCAAAACTATCAAAAAGATTTGGAATTAAGATGTTAAAGGAGAAGTACAACCAAAGCTCTTTTGGCTATACTTCTCCTGTAGATCACAGGAGTGCACTTCGTTCTTTACTCCTGCAACCTGTTTTCAGCAGACAGCGGGCTAAAGCCCATTGTTGGCTGATGTCACAGAGGCAGCTCGGGCAAGATCACGGCATTGAAGTCGGTATCCGCCCACATGCCTGGACCGGCACCCGGCTCAGCCTCTCAGTGAGCCCCTAAGAGTCTGAGCCGGCCGCCCCTGACCCCTCCACAGCCCAGCTCTCCAGTGAGCAAGGAGGCGGCAGAGCAGAGAGCATTCAGCAGCTCTCTGCTCAGGGTATGGTGACCAGACGTCCCCGGTTTCTGAGGACACTGTCCCCCGACCAAGTCTGTCCCCGGTTTTGTCCCCGGATTCAGGGCCAATTTAACGTAGACAGGCTGGCTGAGAAACAGTCCTGTGACCAGCGCTCTGTGTATTATGTAGTCCTGTGCCCAGCGCTCTGTGTATTATGCAGTCCTGTGCCCAGTGCTGTGTATTATGTAGTCCTGTGCCCAGCACTCTGTGTATTATGTAGTCCTGTGCCCAGCACTCTGTGTATTATGTAGTCCTGTGCCCAGCGCTCTGTGTATTATGCAGTCCTGTGCCCAGTGCTGTGTATTATGTAGTCCTGTGCCCAGCGCTCTGTGTATTATGCAGTCCTGTGCCCAGTGCTGTGTATTATGTAGTCCTGTGCCCAGCACTCTGTGTATTATGTAGTCCTGTGCCCAGTGCTGTGTATTATGTAGTCCTGTGCCCAGCACTCTGTGTATTATGTAGTCCTGTGCCCAGTGCTGTGTATTATGTAGTCCTGTGCCCAGCACTCTGTGTATTATACAGTCCTGTGCCCAGCGCTCTGTGTATTATGCAGTCCTGTGCCCAGCGCTCTGTGTATTATGCAGTCCTGTGCCCAGCGCTCTGTGTATTATGCAGTCCTGTGCCCAGCACTCTGTGTAATATGCAGTCCTGTGCCCAGTACTCTGTGTATTATGTAGTCCTGTGCCCAGCATTCTGTGTATTATGCAGTCCTGTGCCCAGCACTCTGTGTATTATGCAGTCCTGTACCCAGTGCTGTGTATTATGTAGTCCTGTGCCCAGCACTCTGTGTATTATGTAGTCCTGTGCCCAGTGCTGTGTATTATGTAGTCCTGTGCCCAGCACTATGTGTATTATGTAGTCCTGTGCCCAGTGCTGTGTATTATGTAGTCCTGTGCCCAGCACTCTGTGTATTATGTAGTCCTGTACCCAGTGCTGTGTATTATGTAGTCCTGTACCCAGTGCTGTGTATTATGCAGTCCTGTGCCCAGCACTCTGTGTATTATGTAATCCTGTACTCAGCGCTCTGTGTATTATGTAGTCCTGTGCCCAGCGCTCTGTGTATTATGCAGTCCTGTGCCCAGCGCTCTGTGTATTATGTAGTCCTGTGCCCAGTGCTGTGTATTATGTAGTCCTGTGCCCAGTGCTGTGTATTATGTAGTCCTGTGTCCAGCACTCTGTGCATTATGTAGTCCTGTGCCCAGTGCTCTGTGTATTATGTAGTCCTGTGCCCAGCGCTCTGTGTATTATGGAGTCCTGTGCCCAGCGCTCTGTGTATTATGTAGTCCTGTGCCCAGTGCTCTGTGTATTATGTAGTCCTGTGCCCAGTGCTGTGTATTATGTAGTCCTGTGTCCAGCACTCTGTGCATTATGTAGTCCTGTGCCCAGTGCTCTGTGTATTATGTAGTCCTGTGTCCAGCACTCTGTGTATTATGTAGTCCTGTGCCCAGCGCTTTGTGTATTATGCAGTCCTGTGCCCAGCACTCTGTGTATTATGTAGTCCTGTGCCCAGCGCTCTGTGTATTATGCAGTCCTGTGCCCAGCGCTCCGTGTATTATGCAGTCCTGTGCCCAGCGCTCTGTGTATTATGCAGTCCTGTGCCCAGCACTCTGTGTATTATGCAGTCCTGTGCCCAGCACTCTGTGTATTATGCAGTCCTGTGCCCAGCGCTCCGTGTATTATGCAGTCCTGTGCCCAGCGCTCTGTGTATTATGCAGTCTTGTGCCCAGTACTCTGTGTATTATGTAGTCCTGTGCCCAGCATTCTGTGTATTATGCAGTCCTGTGCCCAGCACTCTGTGTATTATGCAGTCCTGTACCCAGTGCTGTGTATTATGTAGTCCTGTGCCCAGCACTCTGTGTATTATGTAGTCCTGTGCCCAGTGCTGTGTATTATGTAGTCCTGTGCCCAACACTCTGTGTATTATGTAGTCCTGTGCCCAGCACTCTGTGTATTATGTAGTCCTGTGCCCAGTGCTGTGTATTATGTAGTCCTGTGCCCAGCACTCTGTGTATTATGTAGTCCTGTGCCCAGTGCTGTGTATTATGTAGTCCTGTGCCCAGCACTCTGTGTATTATGTAGTCCTGTGCCCAGCACTCTGTGTATTATGTAGTCCTGTACCCAGTGCTGTGTATTATGTAGTCCTGTGCCATTTGCCAAAAAAAAGAAATAAATAATATGTCCCCGAATTTAATTTTAAAAATCTGGTCACCTTAGCTCAGGGAGCTGTGAGAACTGAGCGATCGGCGGAGTTTGATCGTTAAGTTTTCAGTGTTAGAGCTGGCGGGGGACAGATGCAGCATTCATAAGTATAAAAGTGTCCATACTTCTCTTTCAAACTTTTATTTCTGGCATTATGCACAATTGTGTTGGAGGAGTGGGGGCTCTTTAACAATTTCATCCAGAGCCCCATTATTTATTGCCCCCCCCCCCCCCCCCTCGCCCCTTGATATAGATGTTGCATTTTTCCACCAGGAACGCGGTTTATATGAAGAGTGCTGACAATGTGTTTTCAGCAAGAACAGCTTTCCCAGCGTTAATCCAAGAGGCGATGAAGGGAATGGACATCCTCTCCACGCAGCTAATGTACTTATTGATAAATGGACTTCGATCGTGCCAGCATGGGGCCGATACCGGGCCATCACACTCACCTGGAGTAGGAATGGGAAAGTCTCTCTTAATCTTTGTTTAATGAGTTTTTCAAACTTTATCCTTCTTTTGAGTTGTATAGAAACCTTCACAATCACCGTCTCTTATTTGCTTCCATTTTGAATGATTAAATCTTCCATTGGAAGTGTGTTTTTTTTTTTTACGTTAACCGCTTGCCGACCGCCGCCCGACTATATACAGCGGCAGTCAGCCCCTCCTGGGCAAAGTGACGTATATATACGTCACTAGCCTGCGAGCCAATAGGGGGAGAGCGCGCGCCGCCGGAGGCGCGCTCCCGCCCCTGCTCGATCTCGGACACTCCAGCGCGAGTGACCGGCGGCTCGGATGTCCGCCGGTCACTCGCGATCGTCCGCTGCAGAGGGAGAAAGGCAGGCGGCTGATGTAAACAAAGCCGTCTTTCATTCTCCCTGATGTAACTGCAGAGATCATACGATCCTGCTATTTAGGATCGTATGTCTCTGTGCTTACATCAAAAGACACGCCCCTTTACAGTAAGAAACACGCCCCTAGGGACACATTTAACCCCTGCCTCTCCAATAAAGTTAACCCCTTCCCTGCCAGTGTCATTTTTACAGTAACAGTGCATATGTATAGCACTGATTACTGTAGTAATGTCACTGGTACCCCCAAAAGTGTCGGAAATGTCAGTCAAGGGTCCGATCTGTCCGCCGCAATGTCGCAGTCCCGAAAAAAAACCGCAGATCGCCGCCATTACTCGTTAAAAAAAAAAACACCAAAAATGACAGAAATCTTTCCCTTAGTTAGTAAACTCAATAACTTTTGCGCAAACCAATCAAAGTACACGTTTTGTGATTTTTGTTTACCAAACATATGTAGCAGAAAACAAATTGGCCAAAAATGTTAAAAAATTTTGATTTTTAAATTTTTTTGGGGAATTTCATATAAAAAAAATTGATATTTTTGCAAATTGTCGCTCTTTTTTTGTTTATAGCGCAAAAAGTAAAAATCGTACAGGTGATCAAATACCACCAAAAGAAAGCTCTGTTTGTGGGAAAAAAAGGACGTCAATTTCATTTGGGTACAGTGTCGCACGACCGCGCAATTGTCCGTTAAAATCACGCAGTGCCGAATCGCAAAATAGGCCCTGGTCAGGAAGGGGGTAAAATCTTCCGGGGCTTAAGTGGTTATAGTGGAACTTCACTCTCCCAATCAACATTGATTATTTTTAATCCTCATGCTGCTAGCATGAGTAAATAGATAGGAAAGAGTATTATATTTACTTGTTTTAACATTTTTTTTTTTTTTTTTTTACATTTCTTCAGTTACTTCCTGGTTTCATGCCTAGGCAAATGATTTTATACATCCCAGGATTCTTCAGAAGGGGTGGAGAGGAGGAGGGGTTTTCTCAGCTAAGCACACTCTCCAGCATGCATACTTGAGTTAAGGGCAGGATGTAAATGCTACATGAATCTTTTGCCCTTAACCACTTACCGACCGCCCTGTATTTTTTTAAATGGCGGGCGGTCCTCTTTCAGATGCGGGTGATCCCAGCGGCTGATTCACCATGGGATCACCCTTACGGTGCGGCCGAAGAGGTGCCCCCCCCCACCCCGCGTCCCCGTGGTTTTCCTCGCTTACCAGACCCGCCGGCAGCGGGGAAGACGATTGGGTCCTCTCTGCTCACAGACAAAAAGTCGGGTGAGGGCAAGATGGCCCCCACTTGTCTCTATGGTGTTGGAGGACCGGAGCGACGTCTCCTAGCAAGCGGCTTAAAGAGCCAATTTTTTTTCAGCAATTTTTTTTTTTCTTTTTTAGTGTAGTTGTGAGGTCTTTTTGACCACAGATCTCACAATAAGGCTGCATTCACATGTCAGCGTTTGGATCGCGGGCAGAACCGCCGCGGTTCCGCCCGCGATCCGGAGATTATTGCAAATCGCGGGACGCCTAGCGTTGCCCGTTGATTTGCAATAGCCCCCCAAACTCCGAGCGATGTTGCCGCGATTTCCGCCTGCCGAATCGCGGCAACCTCGCGCAAACAAAATCGCGGGACGCAATACGCTCCAAAGAAGCTCTTGTACTTCTTTGGTGCGTATTGCGTCCCGCGATTTTGTTTGCGCGATGTTGCCGCGATTCGGCAGGCGGAAATCGCGGCAACATCGCTCGGAGTTTGGGGGGCTATTGCAAATCAACGGGCAACGCTAGGCGTCCCGCGATTTTCAATAAATCTCCGGATCGCGGGCGGAACCGCGGCGGTTCTGCCCGCGATCCATACGCTCACATGTGAACGGAGCCTAAAGAGGACCTGTCATGCTTATTTATATTCCCAGGGATGTTTACATTCCTTGTAATAGGAATACAAATGATCAAACATTTTTTTTTTTTTAAAACTGTGTAAAAATAAAAAATAATAAACAAAATAAATAGGGAAAAAAATTAAAGCGCCCTGTCCCCGTTAGCTCACACGCAGAAGCGAACGCATACGCAAGTCCCGCCCATATATGTAAGCGGTGTTCAAACCACACATGTGAGGTATCACCGCTGTAACTCTAAGCTGGTAACCTATAGAAATTTTTAAAGTGTCACCTATGGGGATTTTTAAGTACCAATGTTTGTCACCATTCCACAAGCATGCACAATTTTGAAGCATGACATGTTGGGTATCTATTTTCTCAGCGTTATCTTTCACGTTATAGAAAAAAATTGGGCTAATTCTACCGTTTTTGTTTTTTTTTTTTAATTAAAAATAAGTTAATTTTTTCCAAAAAAATTGCGTTTGGAAGACCGCTGCGCAAATATGGTGTGGTAAAAAATATTGCAACAATCTACATTTTATTCTCTAGGGTCTCTGCTAAAAAAAAATATATAATGTTTGGGGGGTTCTAAGTAGTTTTCTAGCAAAAAAAAAAACAGATTTTTAGCTTGTAAACAACAAGTGCCAGAAATAGGCCCGCTCCTTAACCACTTGCCGACCGCCGCACGACTATCTACGTCGGCGGTCAGCCCCTCACAGGCAAAGTGACGTAGGGCTACGTCACTAGCTTGTGAGGGTCTAGGGAGCGAACGCGCGCCGCCGGAGGCGCGCTCCTGCTCCCGCGTGGTCACGGACCCCCCCGCGCGTGTGACCGGCGGACCCGATGTCCGCCGGTCACTCTGTGATCGGTGGGGGAGAGGGAGAAAGTCAGGCGGCTTGTGTAAACAAGCTGCCTGTCATTCTCCCCTGTGTATGAAGGATGATCATACGGTTCTACTATGTAGAACCGTTGATCACTCTTCATACATCTGAAGCTACAGCCAATCACAGTAGAAGGAACGCCCCTAGGGACACACATAGCCCCTCCCTTTCAAAAAAAAGTTAACCCCTTCACTGCCAGTGTATTTTTACAGTAACAGTGCATATGTATCGCACTGATTACTGTAGAAATGTCACTGGTAACCCCAAAAGTGGCAAAAATGTCAGTCAAGGGTCCGATCTGTCCGCCGCAATGTCGCAGTACCGCAAAAAAAATCGCAGATCGCCGCCATTACGCGTTAAAAAAAAACAACAAAAATGACAAAAATCTTTCCCTTTGTTAGTAAACGCGATAACTTTTGCGCAAACCAATCAAAATACGCTTTTTGCGATTTTTTTTACCAAACATATGTAG
This sequence comes from Pelophylax lessonae, assembly GCF_965119305.1. NCBI lineage: Eukaryota > Metazoa > Chordata > Amphibia > Anura > Ranidae > Pelophylax > Pelophylax lessonae. The sequence continues at coordinate 218,852,481 of NC_138777.1, read as the reverse complement.
CATAAAACAAATTGGCCGAAAATGTTAAAAAATTTTGATTTTTACATTTTTTTTGGGGGGAAATTCATATAAAAAAATGTGAAAAATATTGCTATTTTTGCAAAATTTACGCTCTTTTTTTGTTTATAGCGCGTGATCAAAAAAAATCGCACAGGTGATCAAATACCACCAAAAGAAAGCTCTGTTTGTGGGAAAAAAAGGACGTCAAATTCGTTTAGATACAGCGTCGCACGTTAAAGTCACGCAGTGCCAAATCGCAAAATACCCCCTGGTCAGGAAGGGGGTAAAATCTTCCGGGGCTTAAGTGGTTAAGTGGTTAAGATGGCCACGGCCAGAAATCCTAGGGGTAGTTTTTCAAAGAGATTTCTTACCAAAATAAAGTATGGAGACATTTATGGATGGGGGGGAGTTACCTTTGAATATTAAAAATGATTTAAATAGCGTTTTTGGTTTGTGGTGCTCAGATGCATTGAAGATCCGCTTTAAGTGTTAAAGTGATTGTAAAATTAAAAATGTAAAAATAAAAAAAATAAAAATGTCTATACTTACCTGCTCTGTGCAGAGAGCGCCCACAAACCTCCTCTTATTAAGTCCCCCATTGGCGCTCCTGGCTCCTACTCTCTGTCCAGTTCCCCCATGGGAAGCGGCTCTTGCCATGAGGGCACTCGTGCATGCTCGCTCCCGAACCCGCTGCTGATTCCATTGACACAGACAGCGTGACTTGCCCCCCATCCCCCCCCTGCTCCCCATCACTGGCTTTGATTGACAGAAGAGGGAGTGCCCCAGCAAAGCCAGCAAGACCCAGAAGTGAGAGGAGAAAAGAGCTGCAGACATGCACAGTGCTGGATTGATTGAGGGCTCAGGTAAGTAAAGGGGGGGGGTGAGGGGGTTGCTGATGCCTAAACATATTTATCTTAATGCAAGAAATACATTAAAACAGAGCTCCACCCAAAAGGGGAAGCTCTGCTTGTTTTCACCCTCCACTGCCACATTTGGCACCTTTTCGGGGGTGCGGGTACCTGGTTTTGACAGGTACCCACTCCCATTTCTGGGTCAGATCTACGAGGATCTTCAGTCCCCTCCTCCTTCCCTCCATAGCCTTCTGAGACAGACACAGGTCCCAGAAGACTTTGGGACCATTCACAAAGCGCAACAGGACTAGTGCATGCGCAATAGGGAACCGGCTGTGAAGGCTTCACTGCCAGTTTCCATTACCTAAGATGCTGGTGACTGCACTCAAAGCAGATTGAAGAATCGGCTCGGGTGCCGACATGGCTGGATCCCTGGACAGGTAAGTGTCCTTATATTAAAAGGCAGCAGCTACAGTATTTGTAGCTGCTAACTTTTAACTTTTTTTTTGGGGGGGGGGGGGGGGGAGACTGGAGCTTCTCTTTAACCACTTTACCACCGGAGGATTTTGCTGTCTTCCGTCCAGGCCACTTTTTGCGATTCGGCGCTGTGCGACTTCAACTGACAATTGCGCGGACGTGCGATGCCGTACCCAAACTAAATTTACGTCCTTTTTTTCCCACAAACAGAGCTTTCTTTTGGTGGTATTTGATCACCTGTGCGATTTTTACTTTTTGCGCTATAAACAAAAAAATAGCGTTTATTTTGAAAAAATAACAATATTTTTAACATTTTTTTTATATGAAATTCCCCCCAAAAAAGATGTAAAAACCAATTTTTTAAAAAATTTTTGGCCAATTTGTTTTCTGCTACCTATGTTTGGTAAAAAAAATCGCAATAAGCGTATTTTGATTGGTTTGCGCAAAAGTTATTGCGTTTACTAACTAAGGGAAAGATTTCTGTCATTTTTGGTGTTTTTTTTTTTTAACGCGTAATGGCGGCGATCTGCGATTTTTTTTGCAGGGACTGCGACATTGCGGCGGACAGATCGGACCCTTGACTGACATTTTTGACACTTTTGGGGGTACCAGTGACATTACTGCAGTAATCAGTGCTATATATATGCACTGTTACTGTAAAAATGACACTGGCAGGGAAGGGGTTAATTTTATTGGAGAGGGAGGGGTTAATGTATGCCTGGTGCTTACTGACGTGTAGGGGGGGAGGTGACTGAGTGAGTCATGGACAGATCGGATGTCCAGCTATGCTGAACACTCCGATCTGTCACTCCCTGTCACTATGGAGATCCGCCTGCTCTGTTTACACACAGCGGGCGGATCTCCAGACTCGATCCCCGACGATCGGGTAAGAGCAGCGGCGATCGCCGCTGCTCCTCCCCTGGCCCGACTCCCGCTGTGAATGAAAACAGCGGGAGCGAGCCTCCGGCGGCGCGCAAGCGCCGCCTAGAAGGGGGAGTGTCTGACGACGTAGTACTACGTCGTCAGACGATAAGGAGCCACTCTGCCGCAGTAATATTACTGTGAGCAGTCGTAAAGTGGTTAAGATAAAAAAAAAATATTTAGACTTTAGAACCGTTTTAAGCTTTTAAACTGAACTGAAAGTTACACAGAGCCCACCTCATTTATTGGCTGGGTGACATCCAGCATCATTTATCATTCAGGGGAGGTGCAGTCTAGTATTCGCCTGATGTAATAAGGTAGGAATAGTGGGAAGACCTTTTCGTCTCAGGTTGAATGTGGCCTGGTATTCCCTGGTATGGCCTGGTTGAAGGCAAGACTCACTGTAAGTTCTAATGCCTTTCTGGTAGAGGTAGTGCTGCTCTGGTCTGGGCAGGCTGCGAGAATCCTGGGGTGTATGTGCCCCTGGAGTGGAATTCTAGGGGTGCCAGAAATACCCACGGTGGGGGAGCTCACTATGAAATTATTTTGCACCAAGGTCACTACACCCAATGCAGTCCTATTATGAGTCACTGATCACTGCCATTAGTAGTATAAAAAAAATAGATACATAAAAATTCCAGTATATATGCCGTGCATCCGAAAAGTATTCACAGCTCTTCACTTTTTCCACATATGTTACAGCCTCATTCCAAAATGGATTAAATTCAATATTTTCCTCAAAATTCTACAAACAATATCCCATAATGATAACATGAAAGAAGTTTGTTTAAAATCTTTGCAAATTTATTAAAAATAGGAAAGGAAAAAAATCCCATCTGCATGAGTATTCACAGCCTTAGCTCAATACTTTGTTGAAACCCCTTTGGCACCAATTAGAGCCTCAAGTCTTTTTTTGATGCTACAAGCTTGGCACACCTATTCTTGGGCAGTTTCTCCAATTCTGGGTCCATGCAGGACCTCTCAAGCTCCATCAGGTTGGATGGGGAGCATTGGTGCACAGCCATTTTCAGATCTTTCCAGAGATGTTCAATTGGGCTCAACTCTGGGCTCTGGCTGGGCCACACAAGGACATTTACAGAGTCGTCCCATAGCCACTCCTTTAGTTATGTTGGCTGTGTGCTTAGGGTCATTGTCCTGTTGGAAGATGAACCTTTGCCCCAGTCTGAGCTCCAGAGCTCCCTGGAACAGGATGTCTCTGTACATTGCTGCATTCATCTTTCCCTCCATCCTGACTAGTCTCCCAGTTCCTGCTGCTGCAAAACATCCCCACAGCATGATTCTGCCACCACCATGCTTCACTGTAGGGATGTATTGGCCAGGTGGTGAGTGGTGCCTGGTTTCCTCCAGACATGACGCTTGCCATTCAGGCCAAAGAGTTCAATCTTTGTTTCATCAGACCAGAGAATTTTGTTTCTCATGGTCTGTGAGTCCTTCAGATGCCTTTTGGGAAACTCCAGGTGGGCTGTCATGTGCCTTTTACTGAGGAGTGGCTTCCATCTAAGCACTCTACCATACAGGCCTGATTGGTGGAGTGCTGCAGAGATGGTTGTTCTTCTGGAAGGTTCTCCTGTCTCCACAGAAAAACGCTGGCGCTCTGTCAGAGTGACCATTGGGTTATTGGTCACCTCTATGACTAAGGCCCTTCTCCCCCGCTCAGTTTGGCTGGATGGCCCACTCTAGGAAGGTGGTTCCAAACTTTGTCTATTTATGGATGATGGAGACCACTGTGCTCATTGCGACCTTCGATGCTGCATACATTTTTCTGTACCCTTCCCCAGATCTATGCCTCGATACAATCTTGTCTTGGAGGTCTACAGGCAATTCCTTTGACTTCATGGCTTGGTTTGTGTTCTGACAAGCACTGTTAACTATGGGACCTTATATAGACAGGTGTGTGCCTTTCCAAGACACCTATTAGCATAAGTACGTAGGCATAGGATACACCCCCTGCCACGCCCCCTTAAAGGAGAACTATACAAAAAAATTATTAATTTAACCCACAAGTGCTTTTTTTTTTTTACCACTATTATTCCTTTATATTGGCTTTTGAAATGTACAAATGCAGCAATTTAGAAATTGGATGAAAGGTTTAGCACTGGGAAACACTTTTTGAAAGATAAAAAGTGGATTTTATATACAACTATATAGATCAGACCAAAATGAGGGATAAATGAGGAGGAAAGAGGGACAGAGGGACTTTGTTCCAAATCAGGGACTGTCCCTCGGAATCAGGGACAGTTGGGAGCTATGAGTTTGGGTGTTTTTGTATAATTACAGTGCATCTCTTCTATCAGTGCCAAAATCTTGCACATGATGACAATGAACCGTGCGGTCTTAGCATGACCCCCTTTACTTTTCCCGACCCCCCCGTCAGAGCGATCTGGCACTCTCTACCCCAGACATCTGGCTCAGCTCTGCCATCCACCAACAAGCCAAACGTCTGGCTGATGTAACGTCTACACTCGAGTGGACAACCTTAGAAGGATCAGCGTGCCTGTCGTCGAATATATTCTGACAAGTAATCAAGCTAACCATTTTGTTCACGCATCTTAATTGGGGCAGACACAGGGAAGCATTTTATCAAGTGCTCGCTAAAAGATTTTGACAAAAATTGTACTGAGAATAATTACAATCAACTAGACGCAAATAATTCTCGTGTTCGAAACATGGCGGCGGTGTTTTCCGAAAACATGCGGTAAATTTCTAATAATAATATCTCATTATTGCAAAGTTCATTGGAGAGCAATTGCAGAGATTAACGAGTTGAAAGGAGAGGCCATATAAATAAAATAGCTGCGGAGCGGAGTAGAAGTACGTGGCTTATTTTGGGGCTTTTAAAGTGGTTGTAAAGGCAGAAGGTTTTTTGCCATTCTATGCATGAGGGTAAAAAAAAACCCACCTACAGCCCCCCCCCCCTAATACTCAACTGAGCCCTCTCTCAATCCAGCGATGTGCACAGAAGCCTCGGCTATCCCGGGTCTCTCTCTCCTCATTGGCTGAGATACAGCAGTGGGAGCCAATGGCTGTCAATCACAGCCAGTGAGACAATGAGGAGAGAGAAACGGGTAGGACAGAGCCGTGGCTTTATGTGTCTTATGGACGGATGGAGCGGAGCTCGGGAGCGAGCACCCATTAGTGCCCCCATAGCAAGCGGCTTGCTATTGGGGGCACTGGTCAAGAGGGAGGAGCCAGGAGCACCGGCAGTGGACCTGAGAAGAGGAGGATCGGGGCTGCTCTGTGCAAAACCATTACACGAGCAGGTAAGTATGACATGTTTGGTTTTTTTTTTTTTAAACAAACCTTTAATATTACCTTAAGGCCCCTTTCACACTTGTCCTGCGGCTTGGGACTGCGAAGTAGCGTGACACGTCGTTCCCCATAATTTCCAATGAGTACCATTCATATCTGTGCGACTTCAAGTTGCAGCGACTTCAAAGAAGTCCCTGCAATACTTTGGTCCTCCTTTGATGCGACTTGAGGTTCAAAGACCTCAAGATTCCACAGGCATTGCTTCAAGTCACGTCAAAGTCGCATCAAAGTTACTCAGGTTGTACAAGTGTGAAATGGGCCTAAAGGAGGCGTTCGGTGGGTAAACACATTTTTAAAGATAAACTCCAGGCAAGCAGCTAAACACATATACAGTACGTGGTAGCTGTTTTAGCTATTAATGCAGACCTGAGATTTTCACAGCTCTCTTACAGTACTTCCAATGGTTCTCACCAGTGCTTTAAGTGGCCCAAAAGAGGTGCCGGTACTCTATTATAGCCTATAAATTCCCCCCCCCCCACATCAGGGACCCCACAGAGCACCCCCCTTGGCCTGGGCTGGGACTCCAGAGCAGGGGGACTCACTGGTGGTGACTGGTCTGGCTCTGGAGTGGAACATATTCTTGGGGGGAGGGCAATTGAGGGCGCAGATGTCCAAAATGAGCGTACTGGTACGCTAAGGCGCACAGAGAGGTGGCGGTATGCTCAAGAGCCATATTTGGAAGTGGCTGTACTGAGAGGCCCACTTAAAGCACTGGTTCTCACAGAATTCTTGCTATCACTTCCAGTGCTCTGTGAAATGATGCTGGGCTTACCCCCTGACCCACAGGGGTATTTAAGCATCAGCCTTGAAAATGGCTGTTGCCAACTTCTTGCCAGCTACCCTTCTTTGTGCTAAAGAGCTTTGTGATACTTCTGATTGCTTGTTTGGTTTCTGACCTACATTCAGGGGCAGACTGACAACTTTCAGCCCAGGGGGCAAGTACAAACCAGAGGCCCATGGTGCAGCGACTCGGCCCCCCTCCCACTCTCCCTGTTCCTGTCCTCCTCTTGACCCCCATTACAGGCTGAAGCCCTGCTCCAGGTACTCTCTAATCAACCACAGGCTGAATCTGGGTTCATGACCTGGCCAGCAGGGGGCGGTTGGGGGAGCTGGGACAGCTCTGTTGGGGCTGGCCAGGGGAGGAGAGTCTCAAGTGGGGCATGGAACCGACCCCTGCTCAGACACAGTCTACACTATCCATGCTGGAGAGGGAGGCCTGCGCTGTGTCCTTGTCTTCATCCCTCACTCAGTTGGTCAGCAGTGGGGACTTTTTACTTCTCTTCACCAGGAATACCTTAGGCATGTCTGTGGCAGAAGCGGTGCAGCCTTTTTACAAGGCATCAGAGTGGCCCAGGGGGCAATTGCCCCCCTGCCCCCTGGCCCAGTCCTCCCCTGCCTACATTGACCTGACTACTCTATTGCCTGCCACCTATGCAAGACCTTAATTTGAACCTGGACACTCTCTCACGTTCTGCTTGCCTACAACCTTTTCCTAGACCTGAACACTTTCTTGACTGTCACCGCCCCACAACTTCTGCCTGGAACTGAAACCCAGGTGCTTAATGTTTAGTGTACTGTCTCCTCACCATAGTCTTCCTGCCCTTATTACCCCTTGAAGGGACGATCTCCACCATTAGGAACTCTGGTGAATGGTGAATGGTTCTTAGATTCCGTGGCTTTGGTTAGCCTGCGTCATTTGCAAGGGGGATGTTGCTTTAACAAAGGGTGACCCTTTAAACCCCCCTAAATGTGCTGGCTTTTTATGATACAAGATACTGAAAAAAATGAAATCTAGACTTCATATTATCCATTTTTGCCGCATTCCTACTAGTCACTGGTAAAGCAGATCTTCACCCTCCATTACACGTTGCCTTCATTCGCCCCTCCTACCCACTGCTGGACAAATCTGGCTTTATCCTTTTTTTTTTTTTTCTTTGTTAACTTTTTTTAAATTTTTTTATTAACCACTTGTCGACCGCTCACATGGAGTGTATTGCGGCAAAGTGGCTCGATTCTGTCCAGCGACTTATACCTAAGTCGCTGGGCTCCTCCCCTTGTGGGCGGTGCGCACGCCGCCGGAGGCTCGCTCCCACTGTATTCAGACACAGCGGGAGTCGGGCCAGGGGAGGAGAGGCGGTGATCACCGCCGCTCTTCCCCGATCGTCGGGGATCGAGTGAGGAAATCTGCCCACTTGTGTAAACAAAGTGGGCGGATCTCCTATGTGGCAGACAGTCACAGATTACAGGATTCAGCATAGCTGAACCTGTGATCTGTGCCTTTGTCACACACGTCAGGCAAACATTTAACCCCTTGATCACCAATAAAGTTAACCCCTTCTCTGCCAGTGTCATTTTTACAGTAACAGTGCATATTTATAGCACTGATTACTGTAGTAATGTCACTGGTCCCCCCAAAAGTGTCAAAAATGTCAGTCAAGGGTCCGATCTGTCCGCCGCAATGTTGCAGTCCCACAAAAAAAAAATCGCAGATTGCCGCCATTACTCGTTAAAAAAAACCAATAAAAATGACAGAAATCTTTTGCGTAGTTAGTAGCTGCGATAACTTTTGCGCAAACCAATCAAAATACGCTTATTGCGATTTTTTTTACCAAACATATGTAGCAGAAAACAAATTGGCCTAAAATGTTAAAAAATTTAGATTTTTTTATTTTTTTGGTGGGAATTTCATATAAAAAATGTGAAAAATATTGTTATTTTTTCAAAATTGTCGCTATTTTTTTATTAATATCGCAAAAAATGAAAAGCGCAGAGATGATCAAATACCACCAAAAGGAAGCTCTGTTTGTGGGAAAAAAAGGACGTCAATTTTGTTTGGGTACAGCGTTGCACGACCGCGCAATTGTCAGTTAAAGTCGCACAGTGCCAAGTTGCAAAAAGTGGCCTGGACATAAAGCAAGAAAATCCTCCGGTCCTAAAGTGGTTAAAGTTCTGGTCCGCCCCCCCAATGCACGCCATTTAATTAGGTGAATTACTTGCACTTTGCACGCTTGTAGAATAAGGGAATAATAACCGCGCTAAAGGAACAGATAAATTAGAACAGCAGCAACTTCAAGTGTGACCACACCCTAATAAATATTATACATATAAGTCGCGCTAAATATTAGATGGAGATGTGAAGTCCATAAAAGTCCAAAACAATATTATTGATAAATTCCAGGACCAAACTCCCTTAAGGGTATGTGCTTACCAGATGAAGGTAAGGAAAAGGCAGTCTCGCTGCGTGGAAACTTGTCACCTTGACAGTAGATCCAAGCTTCTATGATCGATCAACTCAGTGGACATGGGATCATGAAAAGCAAAAAAAAGTACCGCAATAGCGTAAAACCCAACAAACAAATTGTGACTATCACCAAAGGTGTGGGTAAATGAAAATTGTGATGTGATATGACCTCCACCACAATAAATGAAATAAATAAATCATGCAAAAATATAGGGAACTTAGGGTGAATAACCCCTACCAGAGAGGTTAAGGGTTGATGCCTTGAGTGATTAATGTGTATCGGTTGGAGTAGCCTCTTACCAAACAAAAAAAAAATAATGACACAGTGAAGAAAACGTTGAAAAAAAGGTAATCGTGCTGAACCACCACCAGCTGAATTCGCCTCTTACCCTGGATAGATATAGATTAGCCAAAGTGCACTAAACAAATCCAGTGTACCACTCAGGAGCCAGCAATTTCACACCTGTGAGAGTTGCCTCTTACCACATATGAAGTTGTATCAAGCCTGTAGGGTAAATCAAGTGGCCAAAGACCGACCCCAAATTGAATCCAAGCCTGTGTATATACGAATAACCAGGGGATCCGACCAGAGGTGTAGGTAACTGGGTCTCAGAAGTTTCAGCAATATAGGATATCACCACCATAAGAAGAAAGAAAGGGCTCCCATAGCGTAAAACCATAAAAGCATTTTATTCCATAAAAGCAAAAAAACTTACAAAGACCAGGAATGGGTGAGCAATGGAGGTTGCCGCCGGCCGGACGGCTCCGCTCGTCCGCACTCGTGGGTCGCAGTCAGATGACGTCAGTACGCCGTTGCCCTGACGACGTTTCGTCACAGATGACGTTATCAAAGGTGCGGACGGCGTACTGACGCCATCTATTTATAAGAAGAGAGGACTGGATGCCCGGAAGTGGGTGAAGACCGTTCCGCCATCATTGAAGAGGTAATCAGAACTATTACGATCATACATCCACCATCGGGCAAACAATTTAAACTAAGCTGTTCTACGCAGCACAAATAACACCCAAAGGGTTGTCAACCCGTGCAAACAATACATTGGTGCAATACATATATAATAAACAATAATGTCAATCCCATAGAGAGGGCTGGCTGCAACGCCATCTAGTGGATATTTGATATATTAAATATGAAAGGTCCATATATATGATCTTATTCACATAGACCCCATCAAGACAACAACAATATTAACCTATTGAATATAATCAAAGGTTGCTGATATATGAAATAAAGTTAATCCTGACAAACCGCTCTCAATCATTGTGTATATTGGGTCAAGAACCGAAACCAACTCAAAAAATTTTGGCCCCACCCTACATCAATAAATGTCACATATACCAGTTATATATTGGTGTTGTCCTGTTACAATCTCAAATGAAATTTAAATGATATACATATTTAAAATTTGTAAAATTATAATAAAAACAATATTTGGTCAAGTGAACTTAATCCAAAATGTACAGGTGATATCATACATCTCCATCAGATGATGAAAATATATTAATAACAATGGAAATAAGGGCTTATATGACTGAATAACCGGATCAAACTAAGCATTATTTATGAACGCATTCACTTCTATATCCACATTCAGTCCAAACGGTACATAAGTTTTGACTCGGTGAATCCAGGTCATCTCTAATTTAGAGATGCCTCTAACTAGGGGTTCACCTCTCCAGTGTGGTGTGAATTTATCTATCCCTAAAAATAAAGTATTAGCGGGATTTTTACCATGAACAAGAGCGTAGTGTTTGGACACTGAGTGTTTAGGAAATCCCTTAAGGATATTGGATATGTGTTCATTGAGTCTCACTTGTAGCGGTCGTTTAGTTCGGCCTATGTATTGTAACCCGCATGGGCACTGGAGTAAATATACAATGCCAGTGCTCATGCAGGAAACAAATGGTCTAATGGCATGAACTCTACCTGTACTGGTAGAAGTGAATTCTTTAACTGTTCTACGCTTGTTAGAGCTAAAGGAACAAACCCGACATCTATTACATTTATAGAATCCAGTCATTTGGCTTAAAAAGGTAGGTTTAGGAGCTGGTGGTTCTAAAATGTTAGGTGCCACCTTGTCTCTCAAGGTGGGAGCCCCTCTAAACACCACACGTGGTCTATCTGGCAAAGTGCTGCCCAAGACAGGGTCATTCCCTAGAATGTGCCAATGACGGCTGACAATGTTCTTAATACTCATATGCTGGCTAGAGAAAGAAGTGACAAAAGGCAGGCCGAATGATGAATCCTTAGGATCCACTTTTGGATTCCCACTCAGTAGTTGACTTCTGTCTATTCGACTAACCTCCGTCAGGGTCTCTCTAAGGAATCCCTCGTCATATCCCTTATCAAGAAATCTCTTAGTGAGGACACGGGCCTGAGTTTGGAAATCATGAAAGTCACTACAGTTGCGCCTAATGCGGAGGTATTGGCCTTTGGGTATGGCCCTCAGCCAAGGTGCATAATGGCAACTATCGGTAGGAATATATGAATTCCTATCGGTTGCTTTAAAGTATGTGGACGTACAGAACTGTCCTTCTTTGATGTTAATAGTAAGATCAAGAAAATTGATAGTAGACTGGCTGCATTCATAGTTTAACTGTATACCCCGATCATTGATGTTTAAATGATCTAAAAAGGATATCAAGTCACTGTAATGGCCATCCCAGAGGAGGAGCACGTCATCTATATACCTAGCCCAAAGGAGTATCTGCGGTCTACGATGGGCATAGATGACGCCCTCCTCCCACTGGGCCATAAACAGATTTGCAAGGGATGGGGCATATTTGGCACCCATGGCCACACCGGTGACCTGGCGATAGAATTGCCCGCTATACCAAAAATAATTATGGTGGGTTGCAAACTCCAATAACTCCATAATAAATGATATCTGGATAGCCGGCAAATCAGAATTCCTATTGAGAAACATGTTAACCGCATTTAGCCCAACACTATGTGGAATGATTGTGTATAGGGAAGAGACATCAGCTGTGACCATCCAAAGATTATCAGTGGGGGTCACGTTGGTCAAAAGACCAATGACATGTCTCGTGTCTTTAATATAAGATGGTGTATTTTGCACCAGTGGCTGCAGATAAGAGTCAATGTACTTCCCCACCCGGGACGTCACAGAGTCGATGCCACTGACAATGGGACGACCCGGGGGGGAAGTCAGACTCTTATGCAGCTTCGGTAGATAGTAAATAACCGGAGTGCGGGGGCATTTGGGGATCAAAAATGCCTTTTCTTTTTTATTGATTATATTTTGATTGAATCCTCTTTCTACAATACCCTCAAGAATCTTTTTATAGGAAACTTTGGGATCCCTAGATAGAGGGACATAGGTTAAGTTGTCACCTAAAATCCGATGCATCTCCCGGTTATAATCGCTACGGTCAAGTACAGCGATCCCACCCCCCTTATCCGCTGGCCTAATGACCAGGTCTTTATTGTCACAAAGGGAATCTAATCCCTTTTGTAGGTCGGCGGACAAGGAGGTTTTATGTGGTTTGACCCTATCCAGATCTCTAAGTAACACATCCCTAAATACCTTTAGTGATGGAGCTAAAGAACCAGGCGGGTTAAATAATGAGGCATTAGAAAGCCCTGAGTGTTGAATCTCAGAGCTAACTAAGCGATTTTCCTTAATAGGGTTACTCAATATGTATCTTTTTATATTGAGTTTTCTTACAAATTTATGGATATCCATGTACGTCTGGAACTTATCCAGACGTTTCGGAGGAGCATATTTCAAGCCTTTATCCAATAAAAGTTTCTCGGGTTCAGATAGTACTACCTTACTCAGATTAAATATACCAGCCCCAGCTATGTTTTTACTTTTTTTAAGTTTGATGCGCCTGCCTCCTCGGTTTCCTCTTGTGGCTCGGCGGGGCGCTTGGTTCCCTGTGTGGCCCTGGGAAAACCCCACCCTGGATAGCTCTGATTGGTGGGTATCTGGGATGATGTATTATCTGACGTTATCTCCCTAAGGGGCTGAGAAGCACTTTGGTTGGGGGGAGGTAAGGTGTTGTTAGGGCCCTCATTGTCCCTTAAAGGGTAAAATCTATTTTCCACTGGGACGTTATATTGATAGTTATCATGTCTATTATCAGGCCTACCCTGCCAATAAGGCTCCCTCAAAGAGCCCCTAAAAGGCCCTGTGGGCGGATCATACCAACGTCTATCAGGTCTAGGGGGGCTCTGATCATATCTCCCATATGAGTGGCGTTGGTGGCCATAGTCAGGACCCTGATCCCTATAGTGATAGGATGGTTCAGGATAATTATAGGGCCCCTTTCTCCATTGCGGAGTGTTGGGATAACCAGATGAATGGGTGTATTCCCTTTGATGATAATTCGGAGTGTTAGGTTGATCCCTCTCCCCTTGTTGCCAATTGGTTTTATAACCCTGGTTGTTATATGTACCATTAGATTTGGGTTGATTCTGTGGTTGTTTACCTTTTTTGGGGTTAGGTCCCCTATGGGGTGATTTGAATGAAGGGCGTCTATTTTTCTGATGTGCACCCTTTTTTTGTGGCTTTTTATTGATGTCCACTGTTAGTGGGGGAACTGGGGCAGCTCTATTGATTTGAGCGGTAGAGATCTCCATGCCCTCTTCTTCTGAATTTAATTCAGCCATTAGCCGTTTCTGCCATTCAAAAACGCCACTAGAATGGTAATCTTGGAGAACCCTATTGAACTTCTTGCGTTTCTTGATTTTCTGATCTCTCTCCTCCTTTTCAAGATTTTTTAATAGATCAGCTGAGGAAGATTTATATTCTTCACTTTCCTTATAGGGTGCCAATTTCTCTTTGACTATTTTTATTTCGTCATCGAGTCTGGAAAGTTTAGCACTCTTCCTACCTGACAGGAAACGCAAGAAGTTCACCCCTGCTTCATTGAAATATTTATACCAATCCTCTAACTCAACTTCACCGAGCTGAGGACAAACCTCCCACCTGAGGCTTCTAGGGACCATAGTCTTTTTGATATAGGTGTCCAAAAAGGCTATGTCCCATTGAGTATGGATCTCTGATACAAGTAAGTTTTTCAGCCTCATAAAGAGTCCACTTACATCGGTTTCCTCTGTGGAAAGTACCTCAAAAACCCCGTCAGTATTAAGTGACCTAGAGGCTCTATATTCAAAGATATCCATTTTGTATGGATATATCCAAAAGCAGCAGTTAAAGGTCAAAAGCAAAAATGTAGAATAAGGGAATAATAACCGCGCTAAAGGAACAGATAAATTAGAACAGCAGCAACTTCAAGTGTGACCACACCCTAATAAATATTATACATATAAGTCGCGCTAAATATTAGATGGAGATGTGAAGTCCATAAAAGTCCAAAACAATATTATTGATAAATTCCAGGACCAAACTCCCTTAAGGGTATGTGCTTACCAGATGAAGGTAAGGAAAAGGCAGTCTCGCTGCGTGGAAACTTGTCACCTTGACAGTAGATCCAAGCTTCTATGATCGATCAACTCAGTGGACATGGGATCATGAAAAGCAAAAAAAAGTACCGCAATAGCGTAAAACCCAACAAACAAATTGTGACTATCACCAAAGGTGTGGGTAAATGAAAATTGTGATGTGATATGACCTCCACCACAATAAATGAAATAAATAAATCATGCAAAAATATAGGGAACTTAGGGTGAATAACCCCTACCAGAGAGGTTAAGGGTTGATGCCTTGAGTGATTAATGTGTATCGGTTGGAGTAGCCTCTTACCAAACAAAAAAAAAATAATGACACAGTGAAGAAAACGTTGAAAAAAAGGTAATCGTGCTGAACCACCACCAGCTGAATTCGCCTCTTACCCTGGATAGATATAGATTAGCCAAAGTGCACTAAACAAATCCAGTGTACCACTCAGGAGCCAGCAATTTCACACCTGTGAGAGTTGCCTCTTACCACATATGAAGTTGTATCAAGCCTGTAGGGTAAATCAAGTGGCCAAAGACCGACCCCAAATTGAATCCAAGCCTGTGTATATACGAATAACCAGGGGATCCGACCAGAGGTGTAGGTAACTGGGTCTCAGAAGTTTCAGCAATATAGGATATCACCACCATAAGAAGAAAGAAAGGGCTCCCATAGCGTAAAACCATAAAAGCATTTTATTCCATAAAAGCAAAAAAACTTACAAAGACCAGGAATGGGTGAGCAATGGAGGTTGCCGCCGGCCAGACGGCTCCGCTCGTCCGCACTCGTGGGTCGCAGTCAGATGACGTCAGTACGCCGTTGCCCTGACGACGTTTCGTCACAGATGACGTTATCAAAGGTGCGGACGGCGTACTGACGCCATCTATTTATAAGAAGAGAGGACTGGATGCCCGGAAGTGGGTGAAGACCGTTCCGCCATCATTGAAGAGGTAATCAGAACTATTACGATCATACATCCACCATCGGGCAAACAATTTAAACTAAGCTGTTCTACGCAGCACAAATAACACCCAAAGGGTTGTCAACCCGTGCAAACAATACATTGGTGCAATACATATATAATAAACAATAATGTCAATCCCATAGAGAGGGCTGGCTGCAACGCCATCTAGTGGATATTTGATATATTAAATATGAAAGGTCCATATATATGCACGATTACCTTTTTTTCAACGTTTTCTTCACTGTGTCATTATTTTTTTTTGTTTGGTAAGAGGCTACTCCAACCGATACACATTAATCACTCAAGGCATCAACCCTTAACCTCTCTGGTAGGGGTTATTCACCCTAAGTTCCCTATATTTTTGCATGATTTATTTATTTCATTTATTGTGGTGGAGGTCATATCACATCACAATTTTCATTTACCCACACCTTTGGTGATAGTCACAATTTGTTTGTTGGGTTTTACGCTATTGCGGTACTTTTTTTTGCTTTTCATGATCCCATGTCCACTGAGTTGATCGATCATAGAAGCTTGGATCTACTGTCAAGGTGACAAGTTTCCACGCAGCGAGACTGCCTTTTCCTTACCTTCATCTGGTAAGCACATACCCTTAAGGGAGTTTGGTCCTGGAATTTATCAATAATATTGTTTTGGACTTTTATGGACTTCACATCTCCATCTAATATTTAGCGCGACTTATATGTATAATATTTATTAGGGTGTGGTCACACTTGAAGTTGCTGCTGTTCTAATTTATCTGTTCCTTTAGCGCGGTTATTATTCCCTTATTCTACATTTTTGCTTTTGACCTTTAACTGCTGCTTTTGGATATATCCATACAAAATGGATATCTTTGAATATAGAGCCTCTAGGTCACTTAATACTGACGGGGTTTTTGAGGTACTTTCCACAGAGGAAACCGATGTAAGTGGACTCTTTATGAGGCTGAAAAACTTACTTGTATCAGAGATCCATACTCAATGGGACATAGCCTTTTTGGACACCTATATCAAAAAGACTATGGTCCCTAGAAGCCTCAGGTGGGAGGTTTGTCCTCAGCTCGGTGAAGTTGAGTTAGAGGATTGGTATAAATATTTCAATGAAGCAGGGGTGAACTTCTTGCGTTTCCTGTCAGGTAGGAAGAGTGCTAAACTTTCCAGACTCGATGACGAAATAAAAATAGTCAAAGAGAAATTGGCACCCTATAAGGAAAGTGAAGAATATAAATCTTCCTCAGCTGATCTATTAAAAAATCTTGAAAAGGAGGAGAGAGATCAGAAAATCAAGAAACGCAAGAAGTTCAATAGGGATCTCCAAGATTACCATTCTAGTGGCGTTTTTGAATGGCAGAAACGGCTAATGGCTGAATTAAATTCAGAAGAAGAGGGCATGGAGATCTCTACCGCTCAAATCAATAGAGCTGCCCCAGTTCCCCCACTAACAGTGGACATCAATAAAAAGCCACAAAAAAAGGGTGCACATCAGAAAAATAGACGCCCTTCATTCAAATCACCCCATAGGGGACCTAACCCCAAAAAAGGTAAACAACCACAGAATCAACCCAAATCTAATGGTACATATAACAACCAGGGTTATAAAACCAATTGGCAACAAGGGGAGAGGGATCAACCTAACACTCCGAATTATCATCAAAGGGAATACACCCATTCATCTGGTTATCCCAACACTCCGCAATGGAGAAAGGGGCCCTATAATTATCCTGAACCATCCTATCACTATAGGGATCAGGGTCCTGACTATGGCCACCAACGCCACTCATATGGGAGATATGATCAGAGCCCCCCTAGACCTGATAGACGTTGGTATGATCCGCCCACAGGGCCTTTTAGGGGCTCTTTGAGGGAGCCTTATTGGCAGGGTAGGCCTGATAATAGACATGATAACTATCAATATAACGTCCCAGTGGAAAATAGATTTTACCCTTTAAGGGACAATGAGGGCCCTAACAACACCTTACCTCCCCCCAACCAAAGTGCTTCTCAGCCCCTTAGGGAGATAACGTCAGATAATACATCATCCCAGATACCCACCAATCAGAGCTATCCAGGGTGGGGTTTTCCCAGGGCCACACAGGGAACCAAGCGCCCCGCCGAGCCACAAGAGGAAACCGAGGAGGCAGGCGCATCAAACTTAAAAAAAGTAAAAACATAGCTGGGGCTGGTATATTTAATCTGAGTAAGGTAGTACTATCTGAACCCGAGAAACTTTTATTGGATAAAGGCTTGAAATATGCTCCTCCGAAACGTCTGGATAAGTTCCAGACGTACATGGATATCCATAAATTTGTAAGAAAACTCAATATAAAAAGATACATATTGAGTAACCCTATTAAGGAAAATCGCTTAGTTAGCTCTGAGATTCAACACTCAGGGCTTTCTAATGCCTCATTATTTAACCCGCCTGGTTCTTTAGCTCCATCACTAAAGGTATTTAGGGATGTGTTACTTAGAGATCTGGATAGGGTCAAACCACATAAAACCTCCTTGTCCGCCGACCTACAAAAGGGATTAGATTCCCTTTGTGACAATAAAGACCTGGTCATTAGGCCAGCGGATAAGGGGGGTGGGATCGCTGTACTTGACCGTAGCGATTATAACCGGGAGATGCATCGGATTTTAGGTGACAACTTAACCTATGTCCCTCTATCTAGGGATCCCAAAGTTTCCTATAAAAAGATTCTTGAGGGTATTGTAGAAAGAGGATTCAATCAAAATATAATCAATAAAAAAGAAAAGGCATTTTTGATCCCCAAATGCCCCCGCACTCCGGTTATTTACTATCTACCGAAGCTGCATAAGAGTCTGACTTCCCCCCCGGGTCGTCCCATTGTCAGTGGCATCGACTCTGTGACGTCCCGGGTGGGGAAGTACATTGACTCTTATCTGCAGCCACTGGTGCAAAATACACCATCTTATATTAAAGACACGAGACATGTCATTGGTCTTTTGACCAACGTGACCCCCACTGATAATCTTTGGATGGTCACAGCTGATGTCTCTTCCCTATACACAATCATTCCACATAGTGTTGGGCTAAATGCGGTTAACATGTTTCTCAATAGGAATTCTGATTTGCCGGCTATCCAGATATCATTTATTATGGAGTTATTGGAGTTTGCAACCCACCATAATTATTTTTGGTATAGCGGGCAATTCTATCGCCAGGTCACCGGTGTGGCCATGGGTGCCAAATATGCCCCATCCCTTGCAAATCTGTTTATGGCCCAGTGGGAGGAGGGCGTCATCTATGCCCATCGTAGACCGCAGATACTCCTTTGGGCTAGGTATATAGATGACGTGCTCCTCCTCTGGGATGGCCATTACAGTGACTTGATATCCTTTTTAGATCATTTAAACATCAATGATCGGGGTATACAGTTAAACTATGAATGCAGCCAGTCTACTATCAATTTTCTTGATCTTACTATTAACATCAAAGAAGGACAGTTCTGTACGTCCACATACTTTAAAGCAACCGATAGGAATTCATATATTCCTACCGATAGTTGCCATTATGCACCTTGGCTGAGGGCCATACCCAAAGGCCAATACCTCCGCATTAGGCGCAACTGTAGTGACTTTCATGATTTCCAAACTCAGGCCCGTGTCCTCACTAAGAGATTTCTTGATAAGGGATATGACGAGGGATTCCTTAGAGAGACCCTGACGGAGGTTAGTCGAATAGACAGAAGTCAACTACTGAGTGGGAATCCAAAAGTGGATCCTAAGGATTCATCATTCGGCCTGCCTTTTGTCACTTCTTTCTCTAGCCAGCATATGAGTATTAAGAACATTGTCAGCCGTCATTGGCACATTCTAGGGAATGACCCTGTCTTGGGCAGCACTTTGCCAGATAGACCACGTGTGGTGTTTAGAGGGGCTCCCACCTTGAGAGACAAGGTGGCACCTAACATTTTAGAACCACCAGCTCCTAAACCTACCTTTTTAAGCCAAATGACTGGATTCTATAAATGTAATAGATGTCGGGTTTGTTCCTTTAGCTCTAACAAGCGTAGAACAGTTAAAGAATTCACTTCTACCAGTACAGGTAGAGTTCATGCCATTAGACCATTTGTTTCCTGCATGAGCACTGGCATTGTATATTTACTCCAGTGCCCATGCGGGTTACAATACATAGGCCGAACTAAACGACCGCTACAAGTGAGACTCAATGAACACATATCCAATATCCTTAAGGGATTTCCTAAACACTCAGTGTCCAAACACTACGCTCTTGTTCATGGTAAAAATCCCGCTAATACTTTATTTTTAGGGATAGATAAATTCACACCACACTGGAGAGGTGAACCCCTAGTTAGAGGCATCTCTAAATTAGAGATGACCTGGATTCACCGAGTCAAAACTTATGTACCGTTTGGACTGAATGTGGATATAGAAGTGAATGCGTTCATAAATAATGCTTAGTTTGATCCGGTTATTCAGTCATATAAGCCCTTATTTCCATTGTTATTAATATATTTTCATCATCTGATGGAGATGTATGATATCACCTGTACATTTTGGATTAAGTTCACTTGACCAAATATTGTTTTTATTATAATTTTACAAATTTTAAATATGTATATCATTTAAATTTCATTTGAGATTGTAACAGGACAACACCAATATATAACTGGTATATGTGACATTTATTGATGTAGGGTGGGGCCAAAATTTTTTGAGTTGGTTTCGGTTCTTGACCCAATATACACAATGATTGAGAGCGGTTTGTCAGGATTAACTTTATTTCATATATCAGCAACCTTTGATTATATTCAATAGGTTAATATTGTTGTTGTCTTGATGGGGTCTATGTGAATAAGATCATATATATGGACCTTTCATATTTAATATATCAAATATCCACTAGATGGCGTTGCAGCCAGCCCTCTCTATGGGATTGACATTATTGTTTATTATATATGTATTGCACCAATGTATTGTTTGCACGGGTTGACAACCCTTTGGGTGTTATTTGTGCTGCGTAGAACAGCTTAGTTTAAATTGTTTGCCCGATGGTGGATGTATGATCGTAATAGTTCTGATTACCTCTTCAATGATGGCGGAACGGTCTTCACCCACTTCCGGGCATCCAGTCCTCTCTTCTTATAAATAGATGGCGTCAGTACGCCGTCCGCACCTTTGATAACGTCATCTGTGACGAAACGTCGTCAGGGCAACGGCGTACTGACGTCATCTGACTGCGACCCACGAGTGCGGACGAGCGGAGCCGTCCAGCCGGCGGCAACCTCCATTGCTCACCCATTCCTGGTCTTTGTAAGTTTTTTTGCTTTTATGGAATAAAATGCTTTTATGGTTTTACGCTATGGGAGCCCTTTCTTTCTTCTTATGGTGGTGATATCCTATATTGCTGAAACTTCTGAGACCCAGTTACCTACACCTCTGGTCGGATCCCCTGGTTATTCGTATATACACAGGCTTGGATTCAATTTGGGGTCGGTCTTTGGCCACTTGATTTACCCTACAGGCTTGATACAACTTCATATGTGGTAAGAGGCAACTCTCACAGGTGTGAAATTGCTGGCTCCTGAGTGGTACACTGGATTTGTTTAGTGCACTTTGGCTAATCTATATCTATCCAGGGTAAGAGGCGAATTCAGCTGGTGGTGGTTCAGCACGATTACCTTTTTTTCAACGTTTTCTTCACTGTGTCATTATTTTTTTTTTGTTTGGTAAGAGGCTACTCCAACCGATACACATTAATCACTCAAGGCATCAACCCTTAACCTCTCTGGTAGGGGTTATTCACCCTAAGTTCCCTATATTTTTGCATGATTTATTTATTTCATTTATTGTGGTGGAGGTCATATCACATCACAATTTTCATTTACCCACACCTTTGGTGATAGTCACAATTTGTTTGTTGGGTTTTACGCTATTGCGGTACTTTTTTTTGCTTTTCATGATCCCATGTCCACTGAGTTGATCGATCATAGAAGCTTGGATCTACTGTCAAGGTGACAAGTTTCCACGCAGCGAGACTGCCTTTTCCTTACCTTCATCTGGTAAGCACATACCCTTAAGGGAGTTTGGTCCTGGAATTTATCAATAATATTGTTTTGGACTTTTATGGACTTCACTTTGCACGCTTGGCCTACTGGGATACGTGACTTACGTAGACTTTGATTGACAAGGGAGTTGGGGCCTAGCGACATGTCATATGAGAGCTTCCAGCTGAACCTGGAAGAGCCAGCTTTCCGATGATGACACTGAAGAAAATGGCGGCGTGAAACCATGCGTGGAGGCAGAAGAGTAGCTGATCTCAGCAAAAAAAAACACTGGATCCGCTGGGCAGGCGGGTACCTAAACTGTGTAGGCATGGCAACGAGGCGAGCGGGGGATAAAAAAAAAAAAATTGGGGGGGCAGAGTGAAGATCGGCTTTAAAAAAGCAGACAAAGGTTGCCTTACTGTTCACCACTCCATACAAAACTGGGACTGGGAATCTTAAAACAGCAAGTTGGGTTTCCAGTTTAGTTAGCTTAAAAGTTGGGCTCTGATTGTAGAAAAAAAGAGTCCAAAATAAAATGAACATCTAAAGAGGTTAGATTTGGATTGTGAAGAAAAGAAGAAAGATCCGCGCTTAGGATAAGCTATCTATAAAATAGTGCGTAAAATTTCTATAAATAAAACACTAATGGCTGCTGCCCACTCCAAAAGATGCACCCCCAATGGGGGAGCGTCAGGTGTAAATGTAAAAAAGGGAAGTGATTGGCGCTGCCAGGAAAGTAGGTTAAAGGGAAATCTGGGTAAGGCTCCTATAGTTCAAGACCAAGTTCAACACATGCAAATGCACATAGAATGTATGTGGGAATGAGAACTATATAAGTAATAGGATATAAAAACACAATGGGTGTGTAATATGTGTGTAAAATTAACACTGTGCTGATACCAAATCAATAAATAAATAAATGTGTTCAATACCTAACGGACTTATTGAGACTCAACATAAATATGCAAATATATGTAAATGTAGGTACAAAAATATAAAAGCATATAAAGATAGTATTAATAAATTATGGTGATATAGAGAGTTAGTGTGCAAAGGTGCTAAAAAATAAATATAGTGCACTAATCAAACTAAATAAGGTGCATTCCGAATAGTCATAACCATCTATTCAATAAAGTGCAACTGCATACTCATAAGCAATGAAAATAAATAAGTGGGTGAACTATGTGCATCCCACACTGGTGACAATATAAACACTAGTAAATAAATAAGTGCAGCCGTGCAAATAACTATATAAATTATGAAAGTGAGAACCATATAAATTCAAAGGCTCAAAAAGCAGGTTCTGTGTATTTTAAAATTGTCCAAAAATAGTGCAATCAGAGCTGGTACAGAAATCATAAAATTCTATAGTCCATATAAGGATGGAGTAAGGTGCTCTTTTTTTCTATGAAGCCGGGAGTGCAGTGAGTGGTTGGAAGATAGGGTGCTCCCCCTCTCCTGGGGTCCTGTGCTTACCGGATGTCCGTACCCCTACAGGGGTAAATGGCGGGTCGATAACAGGGATCGCTCCCATACACCGGCAATCTGGTTCCGTCCTATCCTTCCTATTACCACTCGTATCCACTCCTTGCTCCGGTACACATAGGGGTTAAAGCATCAGGGAGAGAGCTCCAGTACAATTCCCGGGTGTATGAAAAAGGGGAAAAACAGAAGCCTCCGATAGTGCAGGATTGCCTTTAAAACTTTTATTTAGATTCCAAAAAAGACATGTACTCACATAAAATCAACATGCAGCGCATCCGTATGGCATAGGGTCCGCAACTACCTCGTTCGCGGTGCTCGCCTGGGATCAGCGTGCGTCCCAACCGCCGGATATGCGTTCCTAGCCTCGGGATCGTTCAGACGGAAGTGATGTGGTCACGTTCTCAACGCGTTTCGTCACACTGACGTCATCTGGAGAAGCGTTGACCACGTCTATTCCGTCTGTTTAAGTATTAAGCGGTTACCAGGCAACTTAGTGGAGGAATGTGCAAATGTAAATTCTCCGGCCAATCATCGCAAGGGGCCATGTAATGTCATCTATTGCTAGGCAAACATATTTTGTACGGGCATAACATTAAAAAAATCTACTCGCTATTTGGCAAATAGAAAAAGAGGGGATATCTGAATATAATCTGTTGCTAGGCAGAATTGTATTACTGAAAAACGGGCTAATGGATGGTAAACAAAGAGACAGGAAACCTGTGTGCTCAAGTTCCGTCTCCCCATGCTCACTTACTCACATAAGTAGCATATTTGTTGGCGGCATATATGTAATTAATCTCAAGGGGGATTCATATATAATATATGTCAATAAGGACTAGTCTATGCAAATACCGATAAAAATAATTAATTAAAAACGGGGTTATTTTATATTACAGATAATAAAAATAATTGATCAGGCATTATGTAATATGGAATTCGGGGGGTATTTTGTATAATTATTTGGATGAGGTCCAGAGAAGGCATATTATATGTATAGTATAATGATGGAACTATTTAATCTGATACAATGTTATTATGTTAATTGGACTTTGCTTAATGGTCATCATAGGGGGTTAATTTAAGTCAGGGTAGTTCTATCTCAAAATAGGTTAAAAAATTATTGTATAAAAATACTTAAAAAATCTTAAAAAATCATTCAATTAATGCTATCCAAGGAACAGATTTTTTATATAATCTATGTATAATCAGATAAACTTTGGCACCAGTGGACTGGTAAACTCTCAATACTATAATTAATATGTTAATCACAATTACCAATACAGGAAAAATATATGAAAAATATATATATACATATATAAATACAAATAATAAAAATAAATTTAGATAAATAAAAAAAATATTAAATATAGCAGGTCTCTCTAGGTCAAGATCATGAAAGACACTAAGAAGTGAAAGTCGAATTATATGTGTAATATGTGCTAAAGGGCCCGAAAATGAAAATAAGTGGAAAAAATAGATGTGACCCTTATAGAGCTAAAATTAAAGGTGAACAGTAGTGTATATACTAAAGACTAAAAATGTGCTTAAAAGTTTAAATATAGAAGGTGTAAAATTATATAGATATTGTAAAAATTTGAATAAATAAAAATAGATAAAATTATGGCATAACTTGGTTGCAGTATAAAATTGGTAAAACCTGACATGACAATTCAAACATAATTAATTTAGTGGTTGGAAATGAAGCAATTCAGATCTATATCAAGGTTCAACCCTCCAGGTTGGAGTGATTCCAATTGGAAAATCCATTTCGTTTCGTTTTTAGAGATTTTTCTCGTTTTATTCTCTCCCCTCCAATGTGCTCTTATAGTATCGATGCCATAAAATAATAGTCCCTTGGGATTCTTATCGTGCGTTTCCAGAAAATGTCTGGATAACCCATGCTTGGGGAAACCCTTTTTGATGTTTTTAATATGTTCTCTTATACGCACATATAGCGGTCTAGTGGTCCTGCCCACGTATTGTTTATGGCACAGGCACTCAATAACGTAAGTGACGTGAGTGCTGGAGCATGTAATCAGCTCACTAATTTTGAATTTCCGTTTATTGGCAAAGGATCTAAATTCCGTCATCTTTCTTGGTTGTGCTGTATTATTTTTGCATGCAAGGCATTTACGGCATCTTATAAACCCTTTTAGATCGGGAAAGATTTTTATTTGTTTGGGTGGGTCTATCACATTATGAACTAACCTATTCCTGAGTGCAGGTGCTTTCCGATAGATAAATTTTGGTTTGCTGGGTAGGATCTTAGCCAAAGTCCTATCTGATCTTAAAATCGGCCAATATTTTTTAAAAATAGTTTCCATTTGTTTATATTGATTATTAAAACCAGTGATAAAAGCAAGGTCAAAATCATTTCTATTGTTCTTGGGTTTCTCTATCAATAACTCCTCTCTTCTCATGTTCCTAACTTTATCCATGGTTATCTCAAGTATTTTCTTATCATATCCCTTTTCAATAAATTTCTCAGTGAGTGTTTTTGCTTGTGCGTTATATTCTTCAATCCTGCCACAATTTCTTCTTAACCTCATATATTGCCCCTTTGGTATATTCTGCTTCCACTTGGGGTGATGGCAGCTTGATGTAGGGATATACCCATTCTTGTCTGTTGGTTTAAAAAAAGTCCTTGTAGAAAGCATATCATTATCTTTAAAAATTTGTAGGTCTAGAAAGTCAACTTGTCTTAGATCCTGGTTACTTGTAAATTTGATCCCATACTGATTGTTATTCAGTTCCCTAATGAAGGAGTCCAATGTATCTGATGGTCCACTCCATATCATAAAGATATCGTAAAGATATCGTCTATGTATCTTCGGTAAAGACTCAAATGGGGCCTTTGCGTATTATGAATGATTTATGAACCTACTAGAAGAAGAACTCATTCATAATACGCAAAGGCCCCATTTGAGTCTTTACCGAAGATACATAGACGATATCTTTATGATATGGAGTGGACCATCAGATACATTGGACTCCTTCATTAGGGAACTGAATAACAATACGTGGGCAGGACCACTAGACCGCTATATGTGCGTATAAGAGAACATATTAAAAACATCAAAAAGGGTTTCCCCAAGCATGGGTTATCCAGACATTTTCTGGAAACGCACGATAAGAATCCCAAGGGACTATTATTTTATGGCATCGATACTATAAGAGCACATTGGAGGGGAGAGAATAAAACGAGAAAAATCTCTAAAAACGAAACGAAATGGATTTTCCAATTGGAATCACTCCAACCTGGAGGGTTGAACCTTGATATAGATCTGAATTGCTTCATTTCCAACCACTAAATTAATTATGTTTGAATTGTCATGTCAGGTTTTACCAATTTTATACTGCAACCAAGTTATGCCATAATTTTATCTATTTTTATTTATTCAAATTTTTACAATATCTATATAATTTTACACCTTCTATATTTAAACTTTTAAGCACATTTTTAGTCTTTAGTATATACACTACTGTTCACCTTTAATTTTAGCTCTATAAGGGTCACATCTATTTTTTCCACTTATTTTCATTTTCGGGCCCTTTAGCACATATTACACATATAATTCGACTTTCACTTCTTAGTGTCTTTCATGATCTTGACCTAGAGAGACCTGCTATATTTAATATTTTTTTTATTTATCTAAATTTATTTTTATTATTTGTATTTATATATGTATATATATATTTTTCATATATTTTTCCTGTATTGGTAATTGTGATTAACATATTAATTATAGTATTGAGAGTTTACCAGTCCACTGGTGCCAAAGTTTATCTGATTATACATAGATTATATAAAAAATCTGTTCCTTGGATAGCATTAATTGAATGATTTTTTAAGATTTTTTAAGTATTTTTATACAATAATTTTTTAACCTATTTTGAGATAGAACTACCCTGACTTAAATTAACCCCCTATGATGACCATTAAGCAAAGTCCAATTAACATAATAACATTGTATCAGATTAAATAGTTCCATCATTATACTATACATATAATATGCCTTCTCTGGACCTCATCCAAATAATTATACAAAATACCCCCCGAATTCCATATTACATAATGCCTGATCAATTATTTTTATTATCTGTAATATAAAATAACCCCGTTTTTAATTAATTATTTTTATCGGTATTTGCATAGACTAGTCCTTATTGACATATATTATATATGAATCCCCCTTGAGATTAATTACATATATGCCGCCAACAAATATGCTACTTATGTGAGTAAGTGAGCATGGGGAGACGGAACTTGAGCACACAGGTTTCCTGTCTCTTTGTTTACCATCCATTAGCCCGTTTTTCAGTAATACAATTCTGCCTAGCAACAGATTATATTCAGATATCCCCTCTTTTTCTATTTGCCAAATAGCGAGTAGATTTTTTTAATGTTATGCCCGTACAAAATATGTTTGCCTAGCAATAGATGACATTACATGGCCCCTTGCGATGATTGGCCGGAGAATTTACATTTGCACATTCCTCCACTAAGTTGCCTGGTAACCGCTTAATACTTAAACAGACGGAATAGACGTGGTCAACGCTTCTCCAGATGACGTCAGTGTGACGAAACGCGTTGAGAACGTGACCACATCACTTCCGTCTGAACGATCCCGAGGCTAGGAACGCATATCCGGCGGTTGGGACGCACGCTGATCCCAGGCGAGCACCGCGAACGAGGTAGTTGCGGACCCTATGCCATACGGATGCGCTGCATGTTGATTTTATGTGAGTACATGTCTTTTTTGGAATCTAAATAAAAGTTTTAAAGGCAATCCTGCACTATCGGAGGCTTCTGTTTTTCCCCTTTTTCATATACCCGGGAATTGTACTGGAGCTCTCTCCCTGATGCTTTAACCCCTATGTGTACCGGAGCAAGGAGTGGATACGAGTGGTAATAGGAAGGATAGGACGGAACCAGATTGCCGGTGTATGGGAGCGATCCCTGTTATCGACCCGCCATTTACCCCTGTAGGGGTACGGACATCCGGTAAGCACAGGACCCCAGGAGAGGGGGAGCACCCTATCTTCCAACCACTCACTGCACTCCCGGCTTCATAGAAAAAAAGAGCACCTTACTCCATCCTTATATGGACTATAGAATTTTATGATTTCTGTACCAGCTCTGATTGCACTATTTTTGGACAATTTTAAAATACACAGAACCTGCTTTTTGAGCCTTTGAATTTATATGGTTCTCACTTTCATAATTTATATAGTTATTTGCACGGCTGCACTTATTTATTTACTAGTGTTTATATTGTCACCAGTGTGGGATGCACATAGTTCACCCACTTATTTATTTTCATTGCTTATGAGTATGCAGTTGCACTTTATTGAATAGATGGTTATGACTATTCGGAATGCACCTTATTTAGTTTGATTAGTGCACTATATTTATTTTTAGCACCTTTGCACACTAACTCTCTATATCACCATAATTTATTAATACTATCTTTATATGCTTTTATATTTTTGTACCTACATTTACATATATTTGCATATTTATGTTGAGTCTCAATAAGTCCGTTAGGTATTGAACACATTTATTTATTTATCGATTTGGTATCAGCACAGTGTTAATTTTACACACATATTACACACCCATTGTGTTTTTATATCCTATTACTTATATAGTTCTCATTCCCACATACATTCTATGTGCATTTGCATGTGTTGAACTTGGTCTTGAACTATAGGAGCCTTACCCAGATTTCCCATTAACCTACTTTCCTGGCAGCGCCAATCACTTCCCTTTTTGACATTTAGATTTGGATTGTGCTGATACTGAATTTTTTTTCCTAACAAAACCTCCGCTCAAAGACTCAACTATATCAAACAGAACCTGGGAGATCTGGAGAGAATTCACGGTCCCCGTAGGCTGAACCTTTCCAAGGTGAGAACTTTGTGTCGAAAATTTCTGACTGTTCAACCCCAGAAGTTGGACAGGTGTACATGAATCACGGCGTGTAGGATTCCATAAAACACTTCAAAGCTTCTCTCGCCTTGGCCTAGTAATTAATTAATTTTGTGTAGATAAGAGACAAATCAATGAAATCCCAGTCTTTATGTTTTTCTGGTTTGGCTTTGCAGCTCATTTCAACCTAAAACACCAGCTAAAGCCTTCAGCGAGTGTGACAGCTTCTAAAATGCGCCGATTGTGCTGGGATTAAACCTTGCAATCCCCATGTCTAAACTGGCTTTTATTAGCACGATTCAGAACATTAATTAATCTTCTCCAACCTGTCCAGGATGAGCTTCTCTGTGTCTTTATATTCAATTCTGACCTGAACCTTCAGTCTATCTTCTTACAGCTGATAATCTTCTTTCTCCTTCTCAGCATTACGATACGCATGGATCATAGGGCGAGTCTTAGAGACGTACAATGGGGAGGAAATTGACTTTGTAATGCACTTATAATCTCTGTGATAGTTTTCTTGTAAGATACTTTTGGATACAAAATATTTTAAACTTAGAATTTATATAATTAGGAATTTTATTCAGGCATGGAGATGTTTCAGATTTGGCATTGTCTCGAATGATATAAAGACCAGGTAGGCCTAAGCATGTTTTTGGAGCTGTATATACAGGGCCGTTTGAAGGAATTTGGGGGCCCCAAGCAAAATGGACATGGAGGCCCCCCCGCACACACCCAAAGCCTACAGGAACCACAGCATAGCCATACAGTTTAAGTTCACCCACACTTTATATAAATAAAAAATGAGTACAGTGCAAATACTGCTTGAAAAAATATTTGAAATTTAAACATTTTCAACAATTGAACATTTGCAAAAAACACCACTGTACCATAAAATCAAATATACATTAAAAAGTGCACAATAACTAAATCTAACATACTTACACACACACACTCACATTAACATTTTTCAGTTCTCACAAACATGTGCAAATTATCTAAAACTGTTGTTTGCGAGCCTTGTTTTCTGCAAAGGCAATCGCAATGTCCTCCATGTCCAAAGACTGGCGAACATCACGCTCAATTGACAGTGCCAGTCCCATGAGCCTTTCTTGGCCCATGGTGGACCTCATGTAATTTAAGTTGATCCCTATACAACAAGTTGCCAGATATTATCGCCCCTCCCGTTCCCCCACCATGTGCCCTAGATGATACCAGGGGGACTTTTTTCTTATGCTATGGGACTATCCAGCTGTCTGTTAACAGGTAGATATTGTTCCCAATTGGTCCAATTTTTGCACGAAAAAATGGAGTGATAGACTGTCAGTGTGATCATCGTCCGGTCCACGTGTGTGAGGAGGATGTGATGTGATGACTCGTGGTGTGTCTCTCTCTGGCAAAGTTTGCGGGCCTGGTCGGGTGGCGCCACTCCCGCGCCCGCTTTAGGCTGCCTAGGCTGGGGCAGGGCTGGTGCGCACTGCGCAGATGCGCGCCGCAGCGCACTCTCCCCCTAGCGAGCCAGCGCCACGTGATGTCATGCCGCTCCTCCGCTGTGCGCCCGCCTGCCGGCCTGTCACAGGCTGCCTGTGTGTGAGGCGTGGCGCGCGGCCGTGGCGCTTGTGTGTTGGGCTTTTGGGATAATGTCAGTCTGTGTCTTGGGTCTTGGGGCCCCAGGCCAGCTCAGGGCCCCAAGCAATTGCTTGTTTTGCCTGCCTTGACGCGATGGGCCTGTGTATATAACTCTCTAAGGCTTCATGTATACCCTGCCTAGATTTAGCAGGGCCACAGGAAAACGCGGCAAAATCGCGGTTTGTGTTTTCCCGTCAAAACGTTGCTATCCTAAACGCGAGGGATTGAACCTCATCTAATCACAGCAGCTCCTAAACGCTGCTATAAGCCTATGTGTACATGGACACATAGACTTTTATGGAGTTTAGTTCAGGAGCTTTGGCACTCCAAAAGCTCCTACACTCAAGTTAAGAGTACATGAGGTCTTACTCATTTTTTAACCACTTGCCGACCGTCCACCGCATATATACTGTGACAGGCTGGCTCAGCTGTGCAAATCGACCTACGGGGACGACGGTTCGTGGGAGTGGTGCTGGGGGGGGGGGTGGCAGCAGGGATGCCGATTCACGGGGTCAGCGGACATGATTGACACCGGGCACCCGCTGAGAGAGAAGGACGGTCAGCTGTTGTAAACACAGTAGACCGTTCTTCTCTCTGAAATGATCACAGAGCTCCTGTGATCCTTCTATGTAGGATCACAGGTCTCTATGGTCATTTCACAAGTCTCTCCCCCCACAGTTAGAAAACACCCCTAGGCTCACATTTTTTTGTTAAATACATTTTTATTGAAAAGAAGAATTTCAAATACAAACAGTGTAAAGTGAGAACATGAATCCCGTTTGTACAATTCAAAACAAAGATGTAAGCATACTTCAACACAAGAGGTAGCATGTCAGTGTAACAAGCCTTAGTCAACAAGTGACGACACCCAGCGCACGACTACATAGGCGAGGGCACGCCACCAGTCGAGGAAGCCGTACATGTATTTCATAGTTAAGGAACCGAAAACCGATAAATATTAGCACAAAAATAAATGAGGAAAAGAGGAAAAAAGAAAGAAGAGCCAAGAAGAAAGAAGAAAAGAAGGAAGACTGGGGAGGGGAAAGGGAGTAGGGAACCACAGCTGCAGGGCATCATCCAAAGGCAAAAGACTGAAGGTTATCACCAACATTAGCATAATACATTTGGGGTCTCCAGCCTAGACGGAAGAGAGAGTGACAATAGGTGATCAATGATTGGCAGGGTTTCTTCCCATGGGGGGGGCAGAGCCACTAGGGCGGCATAATTGGCAGTTGTAGTGAAGGCCAACTAACACGCCCAAATTTTGCAGGATAGTGAGGAAAGATGTCTTCGGGAATATATGAGATCCTCCGAACGGTACGTACGCTCAACTCTTCTGAGCCATTGGGGGATTGTTGGAATTGTAGCTTGCGCCCAGTGGCAGGGAATAAGAGACTTTGCAGCATCTAAGAGATGAGGGTTAATGGACCTCTTGTAGGGCCCCGTGTGCTCTGCCACCCCATGAAGTAGGATCACCCACGGATCATGTGGAACCGGGAAACCCTGTATTTTGTGAATCAGTTGCAAGATCTCTGACCAATACACCTGGATTTTAGGGCAAGACCACCATAGGTGTGCATGAGTGGCTGTTTCACCACATCCCCTCCAGCACAACGGGAAGGAAGAGGGGTAGATGCAGTGAAGTCTGGCTGGAGTTAGGTGCCAACGGGTAAGCAGTTTATAGTTAATTTCAACAGTTAAAGATGATGAAGAAGTGGAGTGAACTAATCTAAGGATGTTATCCCTTTGATGATCAGATGAGGTAGTGGATAAGTCCTTTTCCCATGCTTTCAAAAATGGAGAGGGAACCTCAGGGGTAACATGTAGGGCTTTATAGAACAGCGAAAGAGTTCCCCTGAGAGGTTTAGATGATGCAAAAATGCTTTCCACCGGATTCAGGTCAGAGATAGAGCATATTGGTTTCGGAAGTTGTTGTATGAAATTACGTAGTTGAGCGTAGCGCCATTGATCCATGTAAGAAGAAGTGGCAGAGGTGCAAAGCTTACGTAGGGGCAGAATCTTTTCTTTGAATACTGCATGGTGCAGCAAGAAGGGTCCAGAGGGGAAAGAGGTGCTGAAAGTCGGGTCCAATTGGCCAGGCGGGAATAAGGGGTGACCCAGGATAAGGATAATTGGAGAGTTGTGTAGCCATTCATGAGCTTTACATAGTCGGTCCCAGATGTGGAGGGTGGTAGTAGTTAGAGGAGAAAAAGTGGTAGGCTGTGGGTAAAAAGAACTCGGGATCCAAAGTAGCGGGTATAACTCCGTGCCCGCCAAGTCCATTTCCAATTGTACCCAAATTTTGGAGGCTGAATGATGTTTCCAGTCAGAAGCCCGTTGAAGAGCTATTGCATAGTAGTATTGGAGGTAGTTGGGTAGAGCCAGATCTCCCTTCACTTTAGGTTTATGAAGGAGTGAGCGGGCTATGCGTGGGTGTTTACGATTCCACACATATCTCGAGGACAGTAGATTTAATGTCTTAAAGAAAGTGGATGGGAGCTGATATGGTATCATCTGCAACAGAAAGAGGACCCTGGGCAACACATTCATTTTCAGGACGTTAATTCTACCTAGCCAGGAGGTGGCCAATTGGTTCCATGACCTCATATCCTTGAGTAAGGAGTTAAGTAACAGGAGAAAATTATATTGGAACAGAGAGGAAACTGACCTAGTTAGAAAAATGCAGAGATATTTAAGTGTATGACGTTGCCAATTGAGGGGGAAAGAAGATTGCAAAGCCGACGCAACATGGTGCAGGACAGATATATTGAGCATTTCCGATTTGGCCATATTAATTTTGAAATTAGAAAGTTCCTGGAATTTCCTAAACTCAGATAATAAGTTAGGTAGTTAGGTAGGAGTTATCACGGGTTGCTGGATGTAAAACAATATGTCGTCCGCGTAATCAGCGTATTTATGCTCTTGAGATGGGGTCTGGATGCCATGAATATTGGGATTCTGTCTAATCCTCACTAAGAATGGTTCAAGAGTTAACGCAAATAGAACTGGTGATAAGGGGCAGCCCTGCCTGGTACCGTTGTGTTTGGTGAATTTGTCACTGAGGGTGCCATTAATACGGATTTGAGCGGTCGGGGATTCATACAGGGCCGTAATCATGTTCAACATATTAGGTCCAAGACCCAGGGCGAGGAGAGTCTCCCAGAGATACTCCCAGTCCACCCGGTCAAAGGCTTTTTCCACATCTGTGGATAGGAGGAGGGTGGACTGGGAGCGGGCCCTGACATAGAAGATCAAGGAGAGGGTACACAGAGAATTATTGCGTGCCTCGTGGCCCGGGATGAAACCCGTCTTGTCGCTCGAAATCCATTGAGGAACAAAAGGCAGTAGCCTATTCACAAGGGCTTTAGCATATATTTTTGGGTCTATGTTCAATAACGAGATTGGGTGATAGCTGCCACAAATGGAGGGGTCCTTGCCCGGCTTTGGGAGAACAGTAATGTGTGCGCTGAGGGTCTCTGGTCTAAATGGGTGGCCAGCGTGCCACAAATGGAGTGGTCCTTTCCCGGCTTTGGGAGAACACTAATGTGTGCGTGGAGGGTCTCTGGTCTAATTGGGTGGCCAGCGTGCAATCAATTGGCGTAGGCTGTCAGGTGAGGCAGTAATGTGTCCTGAAAGGTACGGTAGTAGGAAGTCGTGAACCCCCTCGGGTTTAGGTGCTTTGCCTGAAGCCATGGAGGAGAGAGCAGTGGTTAATTCCTGAGTTGTGAGAGGTTGTTCTAGAGCAAGCAGTGACTCCTGGGAAATGCTAGGGATATTAGCACTGCTCAGGTTATCCCTAATCGTCTGTCGTCTAGCAGTCGAATCCGTATCAGAGGGAGTGTTGTTATAGAGATCTTGGTAGAAAGCCTGAAAGACACGAGCAATAGTTTTCGTATCATGGACCAAAGCGGACGTCGCTATATAGGCTGCGGACTTTTTGAGGTGGAGCCATCTCACTAAAAGCCTCCCCGGCGTATTGCCCCACTCATACCAGCGTTGCGAAAGCATACAGAGTTTATTTACATGGTCTGCATGGTACAATTGTTTGAGGGCTTCTCTTTTCTGAGTTAACTGCAAAAGTAAGGTGGGGGAAGAAGAGAGTTTGTGGGATCGCTCCGAGGCACAAATGTCACGCACGAGATCAGATTGGCTAGCAAGACGCTCCTTTTTTCTCCGGGAACCAAGCTCTATAAGTTTTCCCCTGATATGAGCTTTATGTGTTTCCCAGAGAACTCCAGGATTCATGTCAGGGACCAGATTATCTACAAAGACAAGATGGAGCTCCTCCTCTATGGCCTTTAAGTCAGGGAGATAAGTCAAAAGAGAATCATTAAATTTCCAGTTAGGGTGCCTGGTAGGGAGTGAAGGAGATAAGATGCTTACACCCAGGCTCACATTTAACCCATTGATCACCCCTAGGATAACCCCTTCCCTGCCAGTGTCATTCTTAAAGTAACAGTGCATATTTTTAGCACTGATTACTGTAGTAATGTCACTGGTCCCCCCAAAAGTGTCAAAAATGTCAGTTAGGGGTCCGATCTGTCCGCCGCAATGTCGCAGTCCCGCTAAAAATCCAGATCACCGCCATTACTAGTAAAAAATAAATAAATAAAAATGACATAAATCTTTCCCCTAGTTTGTAGACGCGATAACTTTTGCGCAAAGCAGTCAAAATACGCTTAATTTTATTTTTACCAAAAATATGTAGAAGTATACAAATTGGCCTAAAAGGATGAAAAATTTTGATTTTTAAATTTTTATGGGGACGGGGAATGTTATATAGCAGAATGTGAAAAATAATGTTTTTTTTGTTTTTTTTCAGAATTGTCGCTCTTTTTTTGTTTATAGCGCAAAAAATAAAAATCGCACAGGTGGTCAAATACCACCAAAAGAAAGCTCTATTTGTGGGGAAAAAGAGGACATCAATTTTATTTAGGTACAGCGTTGCACAACCGCGCAATTGTCGGTTAAAGTAATACAGTGCCGAATCGCAAAAAATTACCTTGTCATTAAGGGGGCAAATCCTTCCGGTCCAGAACTGGTTAAGGGACCTCAGTCATTTTAAGAATTTGAATTGGATAAGGCCCCAGCTACTCTACTGTTGATTAACCACTTAAAAAACAGGCCTTTTCTGACACTGTTTGTTTGCATTTAAAAATCATCTTTTTTTTGCAAAAAAATAACTTAGAACTAAACATTATTCATTTTTTAGCTAGAGAAAAAAAATAATGGGTCTTGCAATTTTTTATGTCACACTGTATTATCGCAGTGGTTTAAAAAAAAAAAAAAAAATTTACACTTGAGTGAATTTTAATGCACACAGACACAATGTAATACCCACTTTTTGGGTAAAATATAAAATGCTGTGTTATGCCGAGTAAAAAGACACCTACCATGTCACGCTTTAAAGTGACGCACACGTGGATGGCACCTACAGTAACTACAGTATTTGAAAATCTCCATAGGCGACACTTTAAAAGATTTTAAAGGTTATCAGTTTAGAGTTACAGAGGAGGTCTGGGGCTAGAATTATTGCTCTCACTCTGGCATTTGTGGTACTATGTCACATGTGTGGTGCTATTGCCATTTACGTATGCAGGGAGAAACAACGCCTTTGCAAGCAAGCTCGAGGGGAAGGGAGGGCTTTAAAAAAAAAAAAAAAAAAATTATTATTTATTTTTTTTTTTTTTTACACTGATTCTTTCATTTTTTTTAATCACTTTTATTGCTGTCACAAGGAATGTAAACATCGCTTGTGAAAGGAATAGGCATTGACAGGTACCCTTTATAGACCCCAAATCTCTCCTCTGCCCTTAAAAGCATTTGATCACACCTATATCAGTATTATCAGATACTTTCCTTTCTTAACCACTTTAGCCCCGGAAGATTTTGCTGATCAATTGATCAATTTTCAATGACCAGGCCACTTTTTTCAACTTGGCACTGCGTGACTTTAACTGACAATTGCGCGGTCATGCAATGCTGTACCCAAACTAAATTTACGTCCTTTTTTTTCCCACAAACAGAGCTTTCTTTTGGTGGTATTTGATCACCTCTGTGCTTTTTATTTTTTGCAATATTAATAAAAAAGTGCAAAAATTTTGCGAAAAATTGACATTTTCTACTTTTAAAAGTTAAAAAATATCCAATATATTCAATTTTTGGCATATATTTAGGGCAAAATGTATTTAGCTACATGTCTTTGACAAATACAATTCTCAACGAGCGTATTTTTATCCAGTTTAAGACCGGAAGATTTTACCCCCTTCCTAACCAGGCTATATTTTGCGATTCGGCACTGCGTTACTTTAACGGACAATTGCGCTACGCTGTACCCAAATGAAATTTACGTCTCCCCCCCCCCCCCCCAAATAGAGCTTTCTTTTGGTGGTATTTGATCACCTGTGCGAATTTGAAATTTTTGAAAAAAAGAGCGACAATTTTGAAAAAAAAACAATATTTTTCACATTCTGCTATATAACATTCCCAAAAAAATTTAAAAATCAAAATTTTTTTAACATTTTAGGCCAATTTGTTTTCTGCTACATATTTTTGGTAAAAAAAAAATCGCAATAAGCGTATTTTGATTGGTTTGCGCAAAAGTTATCGCGTTTACTAACTACGGGAAACATTTATGCCATTTTTATTGTTTTTTTATTTTTTTACTAGTAATGGCGGCGATCTGCGATTTTTTTGCGGGACTGCAAACATTGCGGCGGACAGATCGGACCCCTGACTGACATTTTTGGGGGTACCAGTGACATTACTACAGTAATCAGTGCTAAAAATATGCACTGTTACTGTACTAATGACACTGGCAGGGAAGGGGTTAACACTGTGGGTGATCAAGGGGTTAAATGTTTACCTAGGGGCGTGTCTCTAACTGTATGGGGGCGTGGCTTGTGAAATGATCATAGAGACCTGTGATTCTATATAGAAGGATCACAGGAGCTCTGTGATCATTCCAGGGAGAAGAATGGTCAGCTGTGTTTACAACAGCCGACCGTTCTTCTCTCTCAGCGGGGAGCGATCGCGGGTGTCAGACGGCAATCGGAGCCACCTGCCCCGTACAACGGAGTCCCCACTGACGAGCGGGGGTGGGAGCGCGCTGGCGGCCGCCCCCTAGCTGCAGGCGCGTGACCGATGTATACCTACGTCGGTTTGCGCAGGAGCGGCTGCCTGCCCCAGTATAACTCCGGCGGGCGGTCGTTAACCGGATAAAGTTGAACTTACCTTTTAAGTTAAAGTGCCCATTAGCAGGCATCCCATGCGAAATCATTTCATAGAAGATATTCTTTTTTAATCATCAGAAAAACATTGATACCAATGGCAGAAGAGTTTTGTAGCTTCCACTGGAAAGGATTCAATGAAGCTTTTATGTCTCCGGTGCCACTAAAGGAGTAATTGTATCATCACGCCTACACCATGGTCTGCCGCTACTGAGCCGTCCATTAAAGTGAAGTGGAAAAATGCCATTGCGAGCCCACCTGCGGTTTCCTCCCGAGATTACAGATAAACAATTTTTGCCTGTATATACAGAAGTGACTGTAAATTGTATGATGCATCCCACAGGGCTAGAAGTCCTTGAAGAACTTTGTCTGCACCGCTCTCCCCTCCTCTTACCAGCTTGTAGGGAAAGGAGATATGACTGATAGGAGAGACAAATAATCCACGGGTCTTTATATAAAGGGGGACTCCACATTTTATTTAATCTTCAAACACATCCAGAAGAATTTATCAAAATCTGATTTATAGATTTTTTTATTTACCTACAACCTCAATTCCAAAAAAAGTTGGAAAACTGTGTAAAATCTACATAAAAACAAAATGTAATGATTGGCAAATCTCATAAACCCAAACTTTATTCATGAATCATGATATATGTAGCTCCCTTTTAGGTAGGCGCTACGTAGGTAAAGCCTAGTGTCTCCATCTGTTTACCAGGGAAGCCTGATTAGTAGTTAGTAGTGATCTACCAATATGGTTTTTTTAATGCCAATACCAATATTTTGGTCATCGGTTATCGGTATCTGCGAATATCGGCCGATATTTTCCGACATGTAAAAAATTTTTTTTTTTTCTAAAGGTACTCCTTGTGGAGGGATCTGGGGGTCTAGACCCCCAAACCCCTCCTCGGCACTGAAAAGCATTCAAAACGCCAAGTTTGGCTGTTTTGAATGCTTTCAGATTTTTGAATTTGGTGCCGAGTACCCGGAAGTGATGTCATGACATCACTTCCGGGTTTTTTACATGGAGACCGGCGCGTGCGCACTTGCAGCAGGGATACCGGCTTTCACGGGGACACATCTTCATGCTACACCGGGTCTTCTCTTTGGCGGCGGTGGAGGTAGGATGCCTGGGTCTCCGTGGAAGGCGGCGGGAGGGGGGGGACGTCCCGTCCCGCTCCTTGTAATGACAGCCGAGCGGCTTCTCAGCCGCATCAGTTGTCATTACAAGTCAGCTGACCGTCGGCTATGGACACCGGTACTGGGGTGATGCCTCTAGCTGCAGGCATCACCCCAGAACATGCACTTTCCCTAAATATCGGCAATAGCCGTAACCTCAGGGGCCGATTCCGATATATCAGGGAAAGTGCATATCGGCCCCCGATATATCGGTGTTGCCGATAATCGGTCGATCTCTAGTAGTTAGGCCTGTTACATGTGTCCAGGGTGTGATTTGTCTGGGCTGAGGGAGTGTCCCCTCTGTATCCAATAGGAGAGCCTGTTGGACAGTGGAGGAAACCCAGCCAGGGTCACACAGGCTTTTGTAACTATCCCAGTGGGTTGGCACAAACAGTGGTGCATCCTGGGATATATTATAAAAGCCAAGGGCACATGTGACGGGGTGTCTTTGGGTGGGAAGCCAGGTCCCAGAAGGCGGGTGACATTCGTCTTTCCTTCTGGTGCTGTGAATGGTGTTCAAATTACTTTACTGAGAGAGTAGTGGATGCATGGAATAATCTTCCAGCAGAAGTGGTAGCTGCAAATACAGTGAAGGAGTTTAAGCATGCATGGGGTAGGCATAAGGCTATCCTTCATATAAGATAGGGCCAGGGACTATTCATAGGATTCAGATATATTGGGCAGACTAGATGGGCCAAATGGTTCATATCTGCCGACACATTCTATGTTTCTATGTTTCTTAAGGTGGTCGGCCTTGTGAGCCAGTAGTGTGGAGCTGAGCCAGGAGGTCCAGGAAAGCTGACTGGTGGAGTTGGAGGCAGAGCAACCTCGGGAAAAACAGTGTCCGTGAGTACCGGGAAGCTTGCCGGGGGTCTTCCCAGGCAGGGGATCACTCCAGTGGAGAGTCAGTGGACAGGTGTCAGCACACACAGGTGGCTCTGAGGAAGAGGCGTATGCCTTGAAACGCGTCAGCCGTCATCCTAATAGGACAAGGGACATTCGTATGGACTTCTCTCGATACTCAAGATTTTGAGTCCGATGTGATTGATTTATACCTTTGCTTGTGAGTAGCCATTTCTATGTTTTAACAATAAAGCCTATATTGAGGATAATGTGCTAGGTCGTTGCGCCTTTCTTTGTGTTTCTTGTCAGCACACACAGCAAGTGAGAAAAGGGGTGCCAAGTTAGAACCCTGAAGAGTAACTCAAGCAGGAACACATTAATTATCTATCTTCACTTCAGTGGCAAGGTGAAGCAGCAGCCTTGCCACATTCGACAGCCAGTTATCCTCAGAATTGTGCATAGTTCATAGTTGGAGTAGCCCACTCATCCCTTCTCCTATCCCAGTTCCAAATAAAAACACGAAAACCAACATCCCCTGGATTGATTATTGACTGAGCCAATGACTTTTAAATGCTATTTGTCTGCTGCCAGTTGCTAAGGGTAACCCAGGGGAATCCAGAAAGTATAATTCTCAGCAGTCCTCTAGGGGGCAGTGCTACATATAAAATATAAAATAATCTCTAATATTTAAACTGAGAAAATGTACCATTTTAAGAAAAAAATAAGGTCATTTTGAAATTGATGGCAGCAACGTGTCTCAAAAAAGTTGGGACAGGGCCAGGTTTACCACAGTGTAGCATCCCATCTTCTTTTAACA
Source organism: Pelophylax lessonae (assembly GCF_965119305.1). Taxonomy (NCBI): domain Eukaryota; kingdom Metazoa; phylum Chordata; class Amphibia; order Anura; family Ranidae; genus Pelophylax; species Pelophylax lessonae. Next base: position 218,812,108 of record NC_138777.1, on the reverse strand, counting down.
ACGCTCTGTAAAGGTCTGGGATCTTATGGAGTCCAGTTGCTGGAGTTTTGGGAGAGGAATGTTGTCCCATTCTTGCCTGATACAGGATTCTAACTGCTTAACAGTCCTGGGCTTTCTTTGTTGTATCTCTGCTTTCAAGTTGCATAAAATATTTGCAATTGGTGAAAGGTCTGGACTGCAGGCAGGCTAGTTAAGCACTCAGATTCTTCTACTAGGAAGCCATGTCATAGATGCAGTATTGGGATTAGCATTGTCCTGGTGAAACATGCAAGGCCTTCCCTGAAAAAAGACATTGTCTGGATTGTTTCCTAAGTATTCAACTAAGCGCCGACCTGTTTGGTTTCACATGCTTTCATGTTGTTTACACCAAATTCTGACCCTACCATCTGAATGTTGCAGCTGAAATTGAGACTCATCAGACCAGGCAACATTTCCCAATTTTCTATTGTACAATTTTTAGTGAGCCTCTGCGAATTGTAGCCTCAGTTTCCTGTTCTTAGCTGACAGGAGTGGCACCTGGTGTGGTCTTCTGCTGCTGTAGCCCATCTGCTTTACGATTTGATTTGTTGTGTGTTCAGAGATGGTATTCTGCATACCTTGGATGTAACAAGTGATTTTTTGATTACTGTTCCTTTTCTGTTATCTCAAACCAGTCTGCCCATTCACCTCTGACCTCTGACATAAACAAGGCATTTTCCTTCACACAACTGCCGCTCACTGGATATTTTCGCTTTATTGGACCATTCTCTGTAACCCTGAGAGATGGCTGTGTGTGAAATCCCAGTAGATCAGCAGTTTATGAAATACTCAGACCAGCCCATCTGGCACCAACAACTATGCCACTTTCAGAGTCATCTAAATCCCATTTCTTCTTCATTCTGATGCTTGGTTTGAACTTCAGCAAGTCTTCTTTACCATGTCTAGGTGTCTAAATGCATTGAGTTGCTGCCATGTGACTGGCTGTTTAGCAATTGGTGTTACCAAGCTGAAAAGGTGTACCTAATAAAGTGGCCGGTGAGTGTATATCTGATGGTAGAACTGAGTTCACTGAAAATTGTCAGTAGTCTAATGGCCTATACACACGATCGGAGGAAAAAAGAAAACGATTTTGAAGCGATCGTACGATAATCTGTTCGTTAGTACACAGCTTTCGAAAGCTGTTTACAACATTTCTTCTGATATTATCTGATTGGACAAGCAGAAAAATGTTTCTCGTGCAATACCAGGACAAGGATCATATCAATTAAAAAGTATTTTTAACCACTTTACCACCGGAGGATTTTGCTGTCTTACGTCTGGACCACTTTTTGTGATTCGGCACTGTGTGACTTTAGCTGACAATTGCGCGGTCATGCAACGCCGTACCCAAACGAATTTTACGTCCTTTTTTTCCCACAAACAGAGCTTTCATTTGGTGGTATTTGATCACCTGTGCGATTTTTACTTTTTGCGCTATAAACAAAAAAAGAGCGACAATTTTGAAAAAATAACAATATTTTTCACATTTTTTTATATGAAATTCCCCCCCAAAAAAATGTAAAAATCAAGATGAAATTATGTATCATGCTCATTGAACCCTGATGAAAAAATCATATATTATAGTATGAAACGTGTTGGATTCTCCACTGTCCTTCATTGTGGATAATGGTACCGGTCAAACTGTTTCTTTGAACCGCTTGGTATTTTACAAATGGTATTGTTGTTAACATTGAGCCTATATATATATATAATTTTTTTTGTAATGAACTTTGATATACATTTTTTACAAAATCTTTCTACTATACCTCTATTTCTTGCCCTTCAAAATCCCAATTAGAGGGAACTGTTCTGCTTCTTTTTGATGTATGTCACTTGTGGGGATACATTGCAGAGCCCCAACAGTTTTTTTTTTTGTTTTTTTTTTTTACATATTTTTAGGAAAAACCTAAAAAGATGAAATTATGTTTCATGCTCATTGACCCCTGATGAAGAAAATTATATATTATAATTTGAAAAGTGTCCTTCATTGTGGATAATGGATATGAGTACTGGTCAAACTGTGTCTTTGAACCGCTTGGTATTTTACAAATTGTATTGTTGTCAACATTGAGCCTATATATATATATTTTTTTTTTTTTTTAATAAACTTTGATATACATTTTTTACAAAACCTTTCTACTATACCAGTAATGGCAAACCTTGGCACCCCAGATGTTTTGGAACTATATTTCCCATGATGCTCATGCGGTGTAGTTGAGCATCATGGGAAATGTAGTTCCAAAATATCTGGGGTGCCAAGGTTCGCCATCACTGTACTATACCTTTATTTCTTGCCCTTTAAAGAGGAAGTAAACCCTCCTCTGACACTTGTACCTATAGGTAAGCCTATGATAAGGCTTGTAAAGATGGTACAGCGCCACTAAATAGATAACTAACTAATTGAGAAGGTGAACCAAAGTCCATAAGTCCATAAGAGGGAAATTTCAAATGCTGGGAATATGACCGTGAATCCCACATCAATCTTGCAAGTAGAGTTTCAGGCAGAGATCACATTAACAATAAGGATGTAACCTTACCGGACAGTTGGACCCCCTGTTACGGAAGGTCAAACAGGCATGCGATATCCACCACCAGGAACAAAACTGCAACAGAATTCCTCTCCTATCGACCACAGACACTCCGGGTAACCATAGACCATGGATCCGGCAAACCTCACTGAACCCCAGGTGCACACAGGGGATGACCTCCAATGAGACAAATGGGGGCGCACATAGTGAAGTACGTACAAGTCTTTTATTGAATTAAAAGGTAAAAAACTCACATTTAGCTGCTTGACACAGGTATGTTAAAAAGTCATTGGCCGCGGCTTGAATAGCGTGACTGCATGGGAGCTTAGCGTGTCTGACGCGTTTCGTCCTGCAAAAGCCCCCCTCATGCAGCACGCTTTTATAAGAAACCCCCAATTGTTTGGAATGTGGCCACTTCCGGTGCGTGATGGCGCACTTCCGCTTCTGGTGTGCGATGACGCGCTTCCGCTTCCGGTGCACGATGACGCACTTCCGGTTGTGGCGTGCGTGATGACGCACTTCCGGTTTGGCAATCTACAGCGCTGTGAGGCTCTTGCTGAGCTCCCGATAAGGCTTACCTATAGGTACTGTAAATATCTCCTAAACTTGCACCGTTTAGGAGATATTTACCTTACATGCAGCCAGTGACATCACTGGCGCATGCGCTCTGAAGGAACGGCCGCTGGTGCCGTTCCTTCATAGCCCCGTGCTGTGACTGTCGGCGCGGGAGTGACGTCACCGCGGCTCCGGCCAATCAGATGGCCGGATGCCGCGATCCCGGAAGATGGGGTGACTGGACATGTCGCCCGTCATGCAGGTAAGCGGACAGCACGGCGGGGGCTCGTTCTAAGGTAAGTATTGCATAATGAGCTAGTATGCGATGCATACTAGCTCATTATGTGTTTCTCTTGCAGGTGGCAAAAAAAAAAAAATGTTGGGGGTTTACAACCTCTTTAAAATCCCAATTAGAGGAAAAACCTAAAAACAAAAAAATAGAAACCAGAAAAAAAGTAAAACAATAAGAAAAAAAAAAAAGTAAACAAAAAGAAAAAAAGGAGAGAAAAAAAAAATTGTTATGTGCCACCAAGGTATTGCTTATGCAACTATAGGCTCATCAAAGAGTGCCTGGTATCTCTCCGATTCAGTAAAGTAGTGTGGTAATTTTTTAATAGGAAATCATAGGGACTGGCAGGAACAACAGGGATTTCACATAAAGGAAGCAATACAAAGAGAACAGGAGACTTTCTCATACTAATACATGGTACAAAAGGCACATATCAGGAATATGAAATGTTGGGGTAACAAAAAATGTAAAAGCTTGGCAGAAGGCCAAATAATAGAGCAATTAAATAGATTTTTTTTTTTTTTAATTCAACAATCCAACATGCAACCTACTTCTTTAAAATCCTGAATTTATGCCATTCCCAAACGGCACCTCGAAGACCTTTTAAAGAGCAACCATTTTATCCTCGTAGAATAGCAAACTTTCAGAATAATTAATTTCTGTATGTAATGTCAAAGTAATTGCTCGCAGAAATGTCAGATACTTTTCCTGAATTCCTGCATTGCGCAGGTAATTTATTTGTATTATTATCCGAGTGTTTCATAATTAAGATATGTCTGCCAAGTTTAATTAATGTTTTCTGCTTAGAAAGTATCAAAACATGTTTATATTTGTCATCCGTTTAATATTTTTGTTAACGGGGCTCCAGGTATTTATGTTGTCAACCCTGTAAGTTATTCGTGCGTAGCAACCGTGAAATATTCAAGAAGGGATGATGTATTTTTATGACTATTAGGTGCAGCTGTAAATGTGAAAATGATTTATTATTATTACTATTAATATTTTTTTTAGGATTTATATAGCGCCAATAAGTTGCATAGTGCTTAAAGCGGTAGTAAACTCAAAGAAAAAAAAAAAAACCCTGCAAGACAAAGGCATAATGAGCTAGTATGCATCGCATACTAGCTCATTATGAAACACTTTTCTTAGAACGAAGCCCCGACACGGACCCCCGGACACCTCTATGGGAGCTGACATGATCCCTCGGCGTCTCTTCCGGGTTCGGCGGCTCCGGCGCTGTGATTGGCCGAAGCCGCGATGACGTCTCTCCCGCGCATGCGCGCGGGAGTAATTTTCCGGTAATTCCCGGCAAGGAGCTCTGAAGGTCCGCTGGACCTTCAGAGCGCATGCGCCGCACGCGTCAGCGGCTGCATGCAAAGCAAATATTGACTAAACCGTGTAGGTTAAGGAGATATTAATTGTACCTACAGGTAAGCCTTATTATAGGCTTACCTGTAGTTAAAAGTCAAAAAAAGCGGTATACTATCGCTTTAACAATATAAAGGGAGACAGTCAGGGCAGCCATCAGAACTTTTGGGGCTCCTTACACAGCTTTAGCCCCCCCCCCCCCCCGAGCCTGACCACCAGCATTCTCCAGGGCCTGCCCACTGGTCATCCCACCAACTCTGTCCACTGGCCACCCCACTGAGTCCTTCAGTGCACCCACCTTTATTTTCAATACTCTTACAACCTAATATATGAAAATGAAAAGTGCATTCCAAGTCATCAGTGCTTTCAAGATTTAACAGTAAGGAGTTTAATTTTTGACCAAAAAATATGAAGCCTGCCACCACAACAAGTAGACTCTTTGAGCAGGACCCTACACTAAAGGCCCGTACACACGTACCGATCGTCGGCATACAAACGTCGGTGGACGAAGGATCTGCCGATTGTACGCGTGTTAGTATGGTGCCTCCGACAGATGTCTGCGCACAATCCGCGGACAAAAGTCTTTCGTGCAAACATGAAAATATTTGTATGCCGACACCAGAACGGACGATTGTTCGCCTGTCAGTACACAATTCGGCCGACAGACCGCAGATTTGCAAGACTGGGCATGCTCAGAAAATAGAAAACACAGGGAAAGTTAACCATTACATGACATCACTTCTGCAGTCGGCGGACAAAATTCTTGTGCTGTCCTTGTGCTGTCTTTGCACTTTTCAGCAGACACCGACATCCCGGGGAGAAAAGAGGAACATTTGTAAGCCGACCATCGGTACGTGTGTACGGGGGTTAACACTAACTGTACTACCTTTTCAATGACCTCTCAATCTATCCTTAGCTAGCAGGTCTAAGGAAACAAAAAAAAAACCTTCAAAACAAAAAAACAAATATATTCAACAAAGAGACATCCCAATCCAAGAAAGAGACATCCCCCGTATATTCAGCAAAGAGACATCTCTATATATTCAGCAAAGAGACACCCCCATATATTAAGCAACAAAATATTCCCATATATTCAGCATGGAGACATTCCCATATATTCAGCAATGAGATATCCCCAGATATTCGGCAAGGAGACATCCCCAAATATTCAGCAGAGACATCCCAATATATTCAGCAAAAGGACATCCCCATATATTCAGCAAAGAGACAGCACAATTCAGCACCTGTACACACTTAATCCCCCTCACACCTGTAGGCACCTAACCCCCCTCACACCTGTATATACTCAATCCCCTTCACAACTGTACACACTCAGCTCCCCCTTATGCCTTCTATGCACTCAGCCACCCTCACACCTGTACATACTCAGCCCCACCCCCTCACATCTGTACCCAACCAGCGCCCCCTCCCTACTGTACGCACTTAACCCCCCTCATAACTGTATGCACTAAGCTCCCCCTCATGCTTTCTATGCACTCAGCCCCCCTCATGCCTGTACTCAATCAGCCCCCCTCATGCCTGCACATACTCAGCTCCCCCTTATACCTGTACCCAATCAGCCCCCCTCAGGCCTGTATGCACTCAGACCCCTCACAACTGTACGCTCTCAGCCCCCCCCTCACAACCATATACACTTAGCCCCACTCATGCCTGTATGCACTCATTCCCATATATTTAGCAGAGACATCCCAGTCCAGCAAAGGAACATCCCCATATATTCAGCAAAGGGACATCCCCATATATTCAGCAAAGAGACAGCCTAATCCAGCACTTGAACACACTCAGCCCCCCACATTTAGTCCCCCCTCAAACCTGTACACTCTTAGCCCCCCTCCCCTCACACCCGTATGCACTCAACCCCCCTCACAATTATATGCACTCAGCTCCCCCTCATGCCTTCTACGCATTCAGCCCCCCTCACGCCTGTACATACTCAGCCCCCCCTCACACCTGTACCCAATCAGCCCCCCCTTCCTACTGTATGCACTCAACCCCCCTTACAGCTGTACACACTCATCTCCCCCTCATACTTTCACTTAGCCCCCCTCATGCCTGTACATTCTCACCCCCACAACACCTGTACCCAATCAGCCCCCCTTAGGCCTGAACACACTCAGCCCCCCTCACAACTGTTTGTACTCAGCCCCCCTCACAACCGTACGTACTTAGCCCCCCCATCATGCCTATATGCAATCAGCCCCCCTCACAACTGTATGCACTCAACCTTGCACGTGCCTGTACACTCACAGCCCCCTCACACCTGTACAACCATAGCCACCCCTCATACCTGTACACTCATAGCCCCCCTCACACCTGGACACTCACAGCCCCCTCAAATCTGTACACACAAAGCCCCTCTCACATCTGTACACTCATAGCTCCCCCTCACATCTGTACACACACATCCCCCCTCACACCTGTACACACACATCCCCCCTCACACCTGTACACACACAGCCCCCCCTCACACCTGTACACACACAGCGCCCCTCACACCTGTACAAACACAGCTCATCCCTCACACCTGTATACGCACAGCCCCCTCTCACACCTGTACACACTTAGCCCCCACACCCGTACATCTGTACACACTCAGCCCCCAAGATCTGTAAATACACACACAGCCCCTTCCCTTCACTTCCACCTACATCCCCTACTTGTAAAAGTCCCAGCTCTTGTTTCCACAAAGCTGGCAGGTCGCAGAGACACAGAGAGGAGCCAGTACAGGCAGCACACGAGGCATGCACATGCAGGAAGTAGCCACAGGTGGCAGTATTTGAGCTCAATGACATCATGACTCAAGCGCATGTATATAGATAGGGAGAACAGCCAAAAGGCTCTTCTACCTTCTCATGGCCCTGCCGGGCGGCCGGGCCCCTCTTGACAACCGGGCCCCCCACAAATGTATGAGCTATCCCGCTCTAATGGTGGCCCTGGAGACAGTACGGTTACAATACATTAAAATACAAGAGAGTTAAGAGGACCTTGCTCATAACAGGTTGCAATCTAATATGGTGGGTAAATAGTGCAAAGGGTAATAACTGTGGAGGATTAGTTGATGGAAGAGTTAAAAGTTCAGTTGTTAGTTGGAGACAGGATAGGTTTCCCTGAAGAGATGAGTTTTCCGGGGTCGCCTAAAGGTGGCCAGAGTAGGAGATAGACGGACAGACTGAGGTACAGAGTTCCAGAGGACGGAGACAAGCATGGGAGGAGGAGAAAAGAAAGCTAGTGAGCAGGACGTCTTGGAGGCGTGGAGAGGACAGTTTGGATGATATCTGGAGACAAGATTGGTGATGTAGCTCAGGGCAGAGTTGTACATGGCTTTGTATGTTGTTGTTGGTGGCCGATATTGCCGATATTTCGGGAAAGTGTTTGTACCGGAGTGATGCATCCATAGCCGATGATCGACTGTCTTGCAATGACAACCAATGCGGCTGAGAAGGCGCTCGGCTGTCATTACAAGGAGCGGGAGAGGACGTCCCCCCCCTCCCACCGCATTCCGCGGCTCGCCCGGGTCTCCTGTCCCACCGGGAGACCCAGGCAACCAGCCTGCGAGGCCGTCGAAGACCTGATCAATGCCGCATTCGGCTCTGATTGGGTCTCCATGTAAAAACCCGGAAGTGATGTCATGACGTCACTTCCGGCTACTGGCGCCAAATGACAGCATTCAAAACAGCCAAACTTGGCATTTTGAATGCTTTTAAGTGCAGAGGAGGGTTTTGGGGTCTTTTAGACCCCCCAGATCCCTCCACAAGAGTACCTGTCAAGTGATAAAAATAAAAAAATAAATTTTTTTTTTAAATCTACGAAAATATCGGCCCATATCGGCCGATACCGATATGTAATGGCCAAAATATCAGTATCGGCAACGAAAAACCAATATCGGTCGATCACTAATACCAAGTACATCCGCATCACATCTACAGTATAAGCCTACCCTGCAAATACCTCCTGTCCTGTATTGCTGCTGTTACTCTTAATGATCTTGGTTTGTTTCGGGCTTCAAACCTGTCTCCTATAGGATATTGTTGCCACCCATTGGTTGGCAACTTCACCTCTTTATACAATATTCTAATCAGCTAATGTGACTTTTCCAGCTTATCTTGCTTCTTTGCTTTCTTATTCTTGCTTCCATTGGTATACAAAATATAGTCATTTGTTCAATATGATCATTCTGTTTTAGACTGCATAGTATCTAGCAACCTTCAATTTTTTTTATAAAGTACACTTTTCATTTTTTTTTTTTTTACAATATAAATATAGAAAAAAAAAAATGTAAGTCGAATAAAATAAAGAAAAAAAAAAAAAAAAGACATGCTTTTATATCTGAAGTTAGACAGCAAACCTCCATATATCCTCCTAATTTCTTCCTTTCCAATACATCACCTTTCCTTATCTCATAGTAAAAAATCTAACATTCAATTCCATATGTGACAGCTAGTCTTATAAGAGTTTTATAGAACCAAACTTTTTGTTGTCCTTGCCACAAGAAAGACATATTAAAGAAATTGCACAATTGTTTTTAAAGTTACCTAAACCCATTTTTCTATTTTAGATAAAGTGGGAAATGATTAAAACCCCTGTTAAGTATTTTTTTTTCCCCCATTAGTTTGATTTGCTCTTACTTCCTATCCCAAAACCAACAGGAGGTGGAATCTTCTTTCTACAAAGAAGATCCAAAACTTTCCCCCCGATTCTGGTTTCAATGACTATTATAAAATTTCAGTTTCTCATTACTTTTTGTGTTCCCCTAACTCAGTGTTTCTCAACCTTTTTTCAGTCAAGGCACCCTTTAAAAATGATGGACAGTCTCAAGGCGCCCCATTCTAAAATGTAAAAACTATTCAAATAGTCTTACATAATGCAGCAACATCCACAAGTCCAAGTAGGACACCCAACATTAGAGGTGATTTATTCTTCCAAAGCAAATACACTTTTGTAAACTGGTACTGACTAGTGTTCCAGTGTTTCTCTTCTCCCTCAGTTTTTCTCTATCATTCAGCTAATGTGAGGGGCAGGGGAGGGTCAAACAAGGATGCTATGCAGGCAACTGACCTCCTCCTTATCAACTGATAGTGCCAATGGTTGTTAGGACGCAGACAGTTAGAAGGTTGTAATTGTGCCCAATGAAAAACTTTTTTTTTTTTAAACAATTTTTTGGGTAATTTTTAGCCATTTTGCCAAGGCACCCCCGAAGAAACCTCAAGGCACCCCAGAGTGCCTGGGCAAACTGGTTGAAAAAGGCTGCCCTAACTGGTCCATTTGCCACTGAATATAGACAGGCCCCCATGCCTTGGAAAGGCTGTGTAGACTTTACATTCGAGAACTGAACCATTTGCAGGGAAAGTGCGAGGGTCTGTTGTAAGAACACTGTAGGTAAGCTCTGTTGGCTGGTTTGAAGCTTTAGCAGGGTAATGACCTTGTGTTTGGTGCTGGTGATTGACAGCTTAGACTTGACCTTTGTAGAAGGTCACATGTTTCGTCATACTTGGAAAAGCCTGATATTCCCTGAAGGTCTAACGGAACTGATTATCTCAAAGGGTTCTAAAGTCATTTACATTTTTAGTGGCAATTTCATTTGCCCAATGGATTAAAATTTGTAACATCGTTAGCCAAATTCTCTGTGAACTGGAGCCAGGTGGATTGATTCCCTTTCACTAGTGTGGGTCTGTGGCTCCATCACAAAATAATGTTCTGATCAGAGCTTCTCATCACTTTCATGTTCCCTTAACTGGTCCATTTGCCACTGAACATAGACAGGCCCCCCAAACCTTGCAAAGGCTGTGTATACTCCATACAAGAACTGAACCATTTGTAGGGAAAGTACGAGGTTCTCTTGTAAATTCTGTTGCATTGGAGCTTAGACAGGGTTAAAACCAAACTCTGGGCAAAAAAAAAAATATCCCATGCAGTGGGACTGTGCCTGCACTGCACATGTCAACTGCTTGTTTTGTCTAGGGGAGGGGATAAACCTGTATACTCACCCGATCCTCCGCTTCCCTACAATCCAGCAGTGGACTGTTCCTGATGTCTTCCTATCCAGAACAGGTCCTTGGGCTTGATGATGTCAGTAACAGTCCACTGCATAAGACTGCTAGACTGTGGAGGGGGGGCAGAAGACGCAGTGAGAGGTCTTGTGCGGAGAGGGTTGAAGGATTAGGTAACTTTATCTCCGTTCTCCAATCCCTTAGACCAGGGATTCCCAAACTACGACCCTGCAGCTGTTGCAGAACTATACAACCCATGAGGCATTGTAAAACTCTGACATTCACATACATGACTAGACATTAGGGATTGACCAATTATCGGCAACACCGATATATCGGGGGCCGATATGCACTTTCCCTGATATATCGGAATCGGCCCCTGAGGTTAACGATATTGCCGATATTTAGGGAAAGTGCTTGTACCGTGGCGATGCCTGCAGCTAGAGGCATCACCCCGGTACCGGTGTCCATAGCCGACGGTCGGCTGACTTGTAATGACAACCGATGCGGCTGAGAAGCCGCTTGGCTGTCATTACAAGGAGCTGGAGGGGATCCCCCCCCTCCCATCGCATTCCGCGGCTCGCTTGGGAGACCAGGGCATCCTACCTCCACCGCCGCCGGTGTAGAAGAGAAGACCTGGATCTCCATGTAAAAACCCGGAAGTGATGCCATGACATCACATGGGGTACTCTGCGCCGATTTAAAAAAAACTGACAGCATTCAAACTTGGCGTTTTGAATGCTTTTCGGTGCCCAGGAGGGGTTTGGGGTCTTTTAGACCCCCAGATCCCTCCACAAGGAGTACCTTTAGCAAAATTAAAAATAAAAATAAAAATTTCTGATGACCAAAATATCGGTTTTAAAAAAACGATATCGGTCGATTACTACTAGACATGATGGGAATAGTAGTTCCTGAACAACTGGAGGGCCGTAGTTTGGGAATCCCTGCCCTAGACGAAAAAGAGCAGTTGACCTGTGAAGTGTGAGCACAGCCCCACTGCAAGGGAAAACTTTTTTTTTTGCCTGGAGTTCAGCTTGAATGACCTCGTGTTTGGTGCTGGCAATTGACAGCTTAGACCTGAGCATTGCATCCTTGGAGGAGTTTAGTTGCTTCCTCATACCTGGAAAAGCCCAATATTTCCTGATGTCTAAAGCTGGCCATAAATGGGTAAATTTTGATCAGCCAGGGGGCCTGAGTGACCAAAAAAGACAAACAGATTCCCCCATCCACACTAGCGAGGTGGATGGAGGCATCTTCCCTGCTGTGCTATTGTGTTCTGGACTGCTGTCAGAATACGTTTTGGCTGCAGACGCTGATTAGATGAAAATTTTACATCCAATTGGCCAAAAGTTGAACAGGAACAGCCATAGATGGATCAAAACTCATCCAGTCCTCGCTGGACCAGCCAAACTTTGATCCATCTAATGCCTCGTACACACGCAACGATTATCGGTCAACCAATCGTCCGACTTTTGTCCAGAGTGGTGTTTTGTTGGTTGGAATGTGCCTAGATTGCACACGAATTTTCACAGCCAACAAAAATCTACTTCAGAAGTGATGTCATGTGCTGGTTAACTTTCCGTGTGTTTTTTCTTCTCTGAGCATGCCCAGTCTTGCCCATCAGATTTTTGTCTGCCGAAATCTGTACTGACTGACGGAAAATCAGCCGTTGTGTTGACGGCCAACAAAAATTTTATACCCTGCACACCAGATTTTTTTCGGCCGAGAAGTCGGAGTCGGTTGTCGGAAGCATCATACTAACAAGCCGAAAATCGGCCGATCGGACGTTGGCCGAAAATTCACAGCCAATTATCGACGAGTGTGTACGGGGCTTAAGGCCAGCCTAACAGAACAGATTATATGGAAGGGTTCCAAAGTCCTCATTTCATTTTTTCAGGAGCAATTTGGTTTAGCCAATGGTGCAGTTTGGCATTATTAGCCAGATTCTATGTGAACTGAAGCCCAGGTGGAACGATTCAGTCATCACTAGTGAAGGGATTATGGTTGCATCAAAAAATATTTGTTCTTTTCAGAGCTGATAGACCCAACCAGAAACAAGCCAACTAATTCTTTTCTGCTGGTTCTACACAAATTGCGTTCTTGTCAGTTTGCTGCTCGTTTTTTGAGTTCCATGTTTGTGGAGAGGGGTGAATCATCCAATAACATGTTCTTAGTGGAGCAGGCATTGTTCGAACAGCTGTTCATAGCTCCAAGGGCAAAGCCAATCCTCGTTAGGCTTTTTCTTTTTCCTTTTTTTTTTTTTTTTTCCAGTCTGTGAACAAGTCTTGTAATGGCATGAACTAAATTGATCATTATGCACTCATACAATCAAGAGAAAGAGGAGGAGAAAGAAAAAGTCTGATTAAATGAAAAAGTTGCTGATTGAATTGAAACATGTTTAATATCGAGGGGCACAGGGAAAATTCATATCATTATTTTTAAGTAGCTGTATCGTCACTTCACATTTACGCAGGTTTGTAAACAAAGAAAATAATTAAGAAAATGAAAAAAAAAAGAAATTTCTGCATTTCAAATCCAATTTGTCTAAATAAATCACCAGTGAACTATTGTTTTCAAGAAAAAGGGGATGCTTACTGGTTTGGCACATATTTTTATCCTTTATTTATTGTGGTCAAGTCTTAAAAAAACATTTTTTCCTGGGAAATTTATTTTTTTTAACCACTTTACCACCGGAGGATTTTGCTGTCTTACGTCTGGGCCACTTTTTGCGATTCGGCGCTGTGTGACTTTAACTGACAATTGCGCGGACGTGTGATGCCGTACCCAAACGAAATTTACGTCCTTTTTTTCCCACAAACAGAGCTTTCTTTTGGTGGTATTTGATCACCTGTGCGATTTTTACTTTTTGCGCTATAAACAAAAAAAATAGCGTTTATTTTGAAAAAAAAACAATATTTTTCACATTTTTTTATATGAAATTCCCCCCCCAAAAAAATGTAAAAATCAATTTTTTTTTAGATTTTTGGCCAATTTGTTTTCTGCTACCTATGTTTGGTAAAAAAAAATCACAATAAGCGTATTTTGATTGGTTTGCGCAAAAGTTATTGCGTTTACTAACAAAGGGAAAGATTTTTGTCATTTTTGGTGTTTTTATTTTTAACGCGTAATGGCGGCGATCTGCGATTTTTTTTTGCCGGACTGCGACATTGCGGCAGACAGATCGGACCCTTGACTGACATTTTTGACACTTTTGGGGGTACCAGTGACATTACTGCAGTAATCAGGGCTATATATATATGCACTGTTACTGTAAAAATGACACTGGCAGGGAAGGGGTTAATTTTATTGAAGAGGGAGGGGTTAATGTATGCCTGGTGCTTACTGACGTGTGTGGGGGGAGGTGACTGAGTGACACAAGGACAGATCGCATTTTCAGCTATGCTGAACCCTGCAATCTGTCACTCCTTGTCACTGAGGAGATCCGCCAGCTCTGTTTACACAAGCGGGCGGATCTCCAAACTAGATTCCCCGACGATCGGGGAAGAGCAGCGGCGATCGCCGCCGCTCCTCCCCTGGCCCAACTCCCGCTGTGACTGAAAACAGCGGGAGCATGCCTCCGGTGGCGCGCGCGCGCCGCCGAGAGAGGGGGATGTGTGGTGACGTAGACCTACGTCGCCAGAAGATAACGAGCCACTGTGCCGCAGTAGCAGCTCAGTGAGCAGTGGGGAAGTGGTTAAGATAAATATAAAATATTGCATATTGATATTTTGTATTTTACCTTTGAGGCAGCAGGTGGAATTTTAGACTCCTTTTTTGGTTTTTCCTAACCTCCTCTTGGAAAACCCTGTTGTCCGAAAATGTCACAGAGATAAGAAATAAGAGAAATAAGGAACAACCTAAAATATAATGAAGTGTATAACCTTTGCCCCTGGCCAGCTGAGTAACATGAACCAATAATTTGAAGGAAAAGACAACCCAGCCCCCTTTCTATAAAAGGATGGGCCCGCAGCAGCCATATTGTTAGTGAGTGTTGGGAGAGCTGGCAATTCTGTTTGGAGAGAGATACTATTTTTTACTTCAGTTTTGGCATTGGTACAAGTCTCCCATGGCAGTGTCAGGATTCCCATGCCTTTTATTTGACAATACTATTTTTTTTCAGTTTTGGCATTGGTACAAGTCTCCCATGGCAGTGCCAGGCTTCCCATGCCTTTTATTTGACAATACTATTTTTTTTTTCAGTTTTGGCATTGGTACAAGTCTCACATGGCAGTGCCAGGCTTCCCATGCCTTTTATTTGACAGTACTATTTTTTTTTTCAGTTTTGGCATTGGTACAAGTCTCCCAATGGCAGTTCCACGCTTCCCATGCCTTTTATTTGACAACACTATTTTTTTTTTTCAGTTTTGGCATTGGTACAAGTCTCCCATGGCAGTGCCAGGCTTCCCATGCCTTTTATTTGACAATACTATTTTTTTTTTTCAGATTTGGCATTGGTACAAGTCTCCAATGGCAGTGCCAGGCTTCCCATGCCTTTTATTTGACAATACGATTTTTTTTCAGTTTTGGCATTGGTACAAGTCTCCCATGGCAGTGCCAGGCTTCCCACGCCTTTTATTTGACAATACTATTTTTTTTTTTCAGTTTTGGCATTGGTACAAGTCTCCCATGGCAGTGCCAGGATTCCCATGCCTTTTATTTGACAATACTATTTTTTTTTCAGTTTTGGCATTGGTACAAGTCTCACATGGCAGTGCCATGCTTCCCATGCCTTTTATTTGACAGTACTATTTTTTTTTTTCAGTTTTGGCATTGGTACAAGTCTCCCAATGGCAGTGCCACGCTTCCCATGCCTTTTATTTGACAACACTATTTTTTTTTTCAGTTTTGGCATTGGTACAAGTCTCCCATGGCAGTGCCAGGCTTCCCATGCCTTTTATTTGACAATACTATTTTTTTTTCAGTTTTGGCATTGGTACAAGTCTCCCATGGCAATGCCAGGCTTCCCATGCCTTTTATTTGACAATACTATTTTTTTTCAGTTTTGGCATTGGTACAAGTCTCACATGGCAGTGCCAGGCTTCCCATGCCTTTTATTTGACAATACTATTTTTTTTTCAGTTTTGGCATTGTTACAAGTCTCCCATAGCAGTGCCAGGCTTCCCGTGCCTTTTATTTGACAATACTATTTTTTTTTTTCAGTTTTGGCATTGGTACAAGTCTCCCATGGCAGTGCCAGACTTCCCATGCCTTTTATTTGACAATACTATTTTTTTTTTCAGTTTTGGCATTGGTACAAGTCTCCCATGGCAGTGCCAGGCTTCCCATGCCTTTTATTTGACAATACTATTTTCTTTTTCAGTTTTGGCATTGGTACAAGTCTCCCATGGCAGTGCCAGGCTTCCCATGCCTTTTATTTGACAATACTATTTTTTTTTCAGTTTTGGCATTGGTACAAGACTCCCATGGCAGTGCCAGGCTTCCCATGCCTTTTATTTGACAATACTTTTTCTTTTTTCAGTTTAGGCATTGGTACAAGTCTCCCATGGCAGTGCCAGGATTCCCATGCCTTTTATTTGACAATACTATTTTTTTTTTTTCAGTTTTGGCATTGGTACAAGTCTCCCATGGCGGTGCCAGGCTTCCCATGCCTTTTATTTGACAATACTTTTTTTTTCAGTTTTGGCATTGGTACAAGTCTCCCATGGCAGTGCCAGGCTTCCTGTGCCTTTTATTTGACAATAGCCTATTAGCGTATATGGCCTGTCCTGAATGACAGTATTTGTTCCCCCTTAGACTTCAATAGACTTTTCTGCAAAGCATACCAAGGCAGATATGTTCATCCCTACAGACAAACAAGAGGGTCCATATCTTGAAACTTTCAAATATTGGTGATTCTGAGATTGGGGCAGGGCAAAGGAGGAGCTAATAGGGGAATGTCAAAATACAGGTAGTCCCCTGGTTACGACCAAGATATGTTCTGTAGGTTTGTGCTTAAGTTGCATTTGTATGTTATTTGGAACAGGTACATTTTTTTAAGTGTAACTCTAGCCAAAAAATATTTTTTAAGTTTTGGAAACCATAGGGAAGGGTTAACTGCCCATGCAATGATGTAGGATCGCTGATAGGTCAGTCAGACAGTAGGTGGCAGCATGTGGTGAGCAGGTAGATGGTCACCCCTTTGGTTTCCTGGACCAGCGTACCTCCATTCTTAAGTACGAGTCGTATGTAATTTGGATAATCAGGGACTGCCTGTAGATGCAATGTCATATTAGCGGCCAATTATGGGGCTAACAGACCTGTGGTTTTATCAGAAAATTAGTGTCTACTCAAAACTGGTACCCAAGATTTAGAACAGTAGATGTTCCTTGACATGATATTGCTTATCGCGTTTTTTCGCAAAGTGATAAAGTAACTACCTTGACATGAATATGCCTACCCAGCACAATATTGCCTAGCTTCAAGTTTATGTGGAGCAGTGGTGGGTTTATGAAATGAAAGAATGAAGGTCAGGAACTGCAGAAGGGGATGGCAAACAAAGAAGAACGAATGGTCTTCTAGTATACTACATCACAGTGAGGCTTATATGGGATGCAGATCCAATGAAAGGGAAGCAGTGGCCTTATCCCTTCCTTGGTCTCTTTTTTTTTTTTTTTTTTCCCTTGGTCTCTTGCTCTCCTCCTTCTGACCCATCTTCCCCTCCCTTACTCCAATGACCCAGACCTTGTTCCACCATGCTCTGTTCCGCACCTTCCAGTGCCAGCCAGCCAGGTCCCTAATGGAACAGAGAACTGTTAGAGCTGTAACTGCTCACACATAGCTCCCAACTGTCCCTGATTTTGATGGACTGTCCCTTATTCAGAACAAAGTCTCACATAAAGTAACACAAATTATGCTTATCATGGTTCTCAAAAGGATTCCCAGCTGGGGAGGACACAAGGAAACTGTCACAATGGATACACTGGATATGGTCTGGATGGCACCTGCAATAGCTAAGAGAGACAGCAAGGGGGCACCAATCTAAGTAACAAACAGATGGCTCCTGCCCCCACCTATAACTGGCCTTCACAGCAAGGAGCACATGGAAGGGCAATGCATGAAAGATAGAACCACAAAAAATTCCCAGCTCAACTCGCCAACCAGTCTGCTTACAACCTGAAGTAACCTTCCAACAGTATGCCTTAAAAACAGGGGTTTAGTTAGCACACATTTGCAAACGCATTCATAAGGTGCAAGGCCCCTCCACCAATATAAGTGCAGCAAGGTGGAGAGGTGGACGTAGCACACAATAATTGGCAACTTACAGTGTGTGGATGATTTCATGCATTACAGTCATTGGTGCATCTACAGCTGGGAGGAGGAGACATCCAGGATCGCAGGCTTGATCTGTTGCAAGGTGTGGAGTGTGGTAGCTGGCTTTAAATAGTTCCGAAAAATACCCTCTATTGATTGGGACTAAAATAGGCAAAGCAGATATGTAAGCTCATATATATAAAATTATGTAAAAAGCTTTAATGATACAAATACGGGTTCCATTGTGGCTGCTTCTTGGATCGGCAGCCCTATGACGCATGACGTCATCACACTGGTTGCACTTGGGATTTAGGGATGTTGGCACTCCCATAGAACTCTACAATAGTCTTTATCTGGCTTGAAAATGAGGAGTCGGTTTTCGAAACATGTGGCCACCCCCCTGACATCACTTCCTGTTTCATCACTTCCTGTACTTGCCTGTGCTCCATAGATCCGCATGTGCTGCTTCCTGCCCTGAGGCTGCCTGGTCAACCCGGCTACTACACTACACTCCATGCAGTAGCAGCTCCATCTTAGGATCCTGAATGCTTTCTCCTCCTAGCCAAAGATGCAACAATGACTGTAATGAATGAGATCATCTACACACTTTAATGGGCCATACACACTATAAGATTTTCTGAAGACTTTTTCCTTTAGACTTACCAAAACCATATAATATGAGGTCACACCTAAACACTTTCAATTTGTATGCAATCCGGCTGGCCCTTGCACTACATAGAAAAGGTAAATCTGAAGGTAATCTAACCACAAAAGTTGGATAGTGTGTATCCAGCTTAAGTTGACAATTATTGTGTGATGTGTCCACCTCTCCACCTTGCTGCACTTAGATTGGTGCCCCCTTGCTGTCTCTTTTAGCTATTGTAGGTGACATTGTGATAGTTTTCTTGGTGTCCTCCTCAGCAAAAAAAAAAATTGGGCAGACTCGATGGACCACTTGGTCTTTTTCAATCGTCACTCTTTTAGCTGCTATGGCCCTTTAACCACTTCAACTCCCGAAGGTTTTACCCCTTAATGACCAGGTCATTTTTTGTGATTCGCCACTTTGTTACTTTAACTAACAATTGCGCGGTCGTGCGACACTGTACCCAAATAAATAATATAAACCCAAAATTTTCACAAATAGAGCTTTCTTTTGGTGGTATTTGATCACCTCTGTGGTTTTTAGATTTTGCGCTATAAGCAAAAAAAGAGCAAAAATTTTGAAAAAAAAAAAAAAACACCATATTTTTTACTTTCTGCTATAAAACATTCTCAAAAAAAATTTAAAAATCTTTTTTTTTTTATCAGTTTAGGCCAATTTGTATTCTGCTACATATTTTTGGTAAAAAAAATACCAAAAAGCGTATATTAATTGGTTTGCACAAAAGTTATAGCTTTTACAAACTACGGGAGAGATTTTTATTTTTTGTTTTTTTTTATTAGTAATGGCGGCAATCAGCAATTTTTAGTGGGACTGCGACATTGCGGCGGACAGATTGGACCAATAACTGACATTTTTGACACTTTTTGGGGACCAGTGACATTACTACAGTAATCAGTGCTAAATAATATGCACTGTTACTGTATAAATTATTAATACTGGCGGTGATCAAGGGCTTAAATTTAAGCCTAAGGCCTCTTTCACACGGGCGTTCTGTATGTCCGTATATCACCCCATCCATTTGCGGATGATATACGGACAAAATGCATGTCAATGGGATTGCGGATGTCAGCGGATGACCAACCGCTGACATCCGATTTGCGTCCTTTCAGTTCTGTTCCGTTTTTTGGAAGGGAACAGAACCCTATTTTTCTTCAGTTTAAAAAACGGAACGGATGCAAAATCGGATGTCAGCGGTGTCATCCGCTGACATCCGCAATGCCCATAGACATACATTATGTCCGTATATCATCCGCAAATGGATGGGATGATATGCGGACATACGGAGCGGATGACACAAGTGTCATCCGTGTCCGTAAAAAAAAAAGTGCCAGAGCGGATCGCAATGCGGTCCGCTCCGTGTGAAAGAGGCCTAAGGTTCCTTTCACACGGCATGGTCCCTTTTTTTTCCGCACAGGCACTTTCTTTTTTTTTTTTTTAAACGGACACGGATGACATTTTTGTAGGGTCCGTTCCGTATGTCCGTATGTCCGTTTTTCATTCATCCGTTTGCGGATGAAAAACGGAGATAATGTATGTCTATGGGCTAGCGGACGTTAGCGGATGACATCCGCTGACATCCGTTTTTGCTTCCTTTCCATTTTTTAAATGGAAGAAAAATATGGTTCTCTTCCGTCTCAAAAAAACGGAACTGAGCAGAATGGACGCAAAATGGATGTCAGCGGATGGTCATCCGCTAACGTCCAAAATCCCATAGACATTCATTATGTCCGTTTTTCATCCGCAAACGGATGAGGAAAAAACGAACATACGGAATGCCCATGTGAAAGGACCCTTACAGCCCATTCAGACTGGCGCGACATGATTTTGTGGCTTCGGCACGACTTGCACGGACTTCATATAATTGAAGTCAATGCAAGTCGCCTCCAGGTCGCCCCAAAGTAGTACAGGACTCTTTTTCTAAGTCGGAGCGACTTGTGTCGCTCCTATTAGAACGGGTCCTGTACTACTCAATGGCGAGCGACCGACCGAGACTTGTCAGGCGACCAAGTCGCCTGACAAGTTGCGCTAGTCTGAATGGACTCTAAATGTGCTTACTAACTGTGTGTGGGAGGGCTCTATGACAGACACACAGAGATCGGTGATTCAGCTTAGCTGAGACACACAATCTCGCTGTGCCTGTCTGACAGGAGAGCCGCCTGCTTTGTTTATATAGGCAGGCGGCTCTCCTGTCAGTTTCTCTGAAGATCGCGGGAGGCCAGCGGCGATCGTGCCCGCTCCTTCCGCGCCCTGGCTGCGCACGCGTTACGCCGAGACCGCGTGCACATAATCACGTAGATCTGCGTGATTATGCGCAGACGAGCCGCCCTGCCACGGTACATCTGCGTAGGGCATGCGGCAAGTGGTTAAAGCCATGTCAGGCAGTCCGTGTGTTTATGGAAAATTTCCAAAAAGCGAATGGAAATTGACGAATCCATCAGTCAAGCTTTGTCCATACATACACGTGTCACTGTCCTAAAAACGGTACACATACAGCGTTTTTCCAGAACAGGGTTTTAAATATCACTAACTAGATGCTAAGCGTGGACAACTCTGGAAATGGCGGAGTGTATTTTCTAAGTAGCGGGTTTGAATAATTCAGCACATTTAGGAGAAGTTACTGTCCCGTCTCACCACTGTAAAATGAGAATTGCTGGGAAGTTAATGCACTTGTAGAGTTAAATTGAACGCGGTATAAAGAATAAGATTGCATGACTTTTTATTCCGGCACTAAACGAAATCTGCTTTTCCTGGAGATGGGGAATTTATTAACTAATTTGCTGGCAGAAAGGCTTTATAATTCTTTACGAACATCATTTTACATGTACATGTTTCTATAAATGAAAAATTAAATTGCTGTACAGTTGTTGAAGGTTTCGGGCAAACAAATGTAAATGATTTTTTTCTTCTCTCTTTTGGCACTGAATTATGTTTTTGTCCCTATTCGGATAAACATTGTAACTAAGTAATATTTCAACATAACTGCTGTTTTCCTTAAACCTTTCCACAGGTTTGAATACAATGTTTTTCTGTATGTGAATAAATTCCTGACATGTATAGAAACACTGTTTATTTATTTATTTTTAAAGCAACTACATTGTATCATTGAAGCAGTATTTAACCCAAAACCAATAATGTAATATATAGCAGCTTACCAATCATTAGATGTGGTGGCTGCATCAGCTTTTTTTTCTCCCTGTTTTCACTTGGCGATCTGGCCAGTAACACACCTCTTGTATTAGTGAGCTACAACTCTGGAGGAATCAGCATAGGAAGCACAACAGACAGCAGCATTGTCAGTAAGGGGAAGTGGGGGGGGGGGGGGGAGGGTTAGATATTCATATTCTGATTCAGAATACTTTATTGATTTCAAAGGGAAATTATTGCAACAAATGCCACACTTAAAGCGGAGTTTCACCCAAAAGTGGAACTTCCGCTTTAGGGAGTCCTGACCCCCCGACATGCCACATTTGGCATGTCATTTTTTGGGGGGGGGGGGAGCGGACACCTAGTTTTGACAGGTACCCGCTCCCACTTCTGCTCGGAGCGCCGCGGCGCCCTGAGCGGAAGTTCTCCTCTCCCCCTCCCTCCCTGCAATCTTCTGGGACACGTCAGAGGTCCCAGAAGATTGCCGGCCAATCACGGCGCGCAGCGCGACTCGCGCATGCGCAGTGGGTACCCGGCTGTGAAGCCGCAAACTGTAACAGCCGGGTGCCCACAGCAGTGATGCCGGCGCCGAGGGAGAGGATCGAGGCTTCCGGCGGCCGCATCGCTGGACCGTTGGACAGGTGAGTAAATGGCTGGAACTCCGCTTTAACAAAGACAAAGCAAAATCTCAACAATTAACAGATTTCGACACAAAGACATAACAAAATAAAACAAATTAAAACTACACTCTAATACAGGGGTCTCCAAACTGCGGCCCAGGGGCCGAATGTTGCCCTTTACTTGTCATTGTCTGGCCCTTGGGGCACTACTCCTCTGACTGACACCAATGATGGGGCACTATTCCTCCCTCTAACACCAATGATGGGGCACTATTCCTCCCACTGACACCAATGATGGGGCACTATTCCTCCCACTGACACCAATGATTGGGCACTATTCCTCCCCAGTGGCGGCTGGTGCTAAAAATTTTTTGGGGGGGGGGCGCAAAACAGAAAAAATCTAATAGGCATTGCTTTGCGGCAAAAAATGCGGCAAAAAATTGCATGACTTTGAGGTCACAAAAGTGTGAAAGGGGCCTTCAGTAATCAAAGTATAGTGTGCCCCATCAATGCAGAGTTACTACAGCGTGCCCCCATTCAATGCAGAGTTACTACAGCGTGCCCCCATTCAATGCAGAGTTACCACAGCGTGCCCCCATTTAATGCAGAGTTACTACAGCGTGCCCCATTCAATGCAGAGTTACTACAGCGTGCCCCCATTCAATGCAGAGTTACTACAGCATAACCCCATTCAATGCAGAGTTAGCACAGCATGCCCCCATTCAATGCAGAGTTACTACAGTTACTACAGTGACCAGCGTGCTGTGCCCCCATCAATGCAGTGACCAGCTTGCCGTGCCCCCTTCAATGCAGTGACCAGCTTGCCGTGCCCCCATCAGTGCAGTGACCAGCTTGCCATGCCCCCTTCAATGCAGTGACCAGTTTGCCGTGCCTCTTTCAATGCAGTGACCAGCTTGCCGTGCCCCCATCAATGCAGTGTGGGCCCCCCCCCCCGAGACCAGTGCACTTACCTGGAGCAGCCACGGCTTCTCTTCTGTCCCGGCTGCTTCTCTTCAGTCCCGGCGGCAGCTTCTCCTCACTGTGTCCCCCGGCGGCGCATCTCCTCCAGTCCGCCCACTCTCGCCTCCTCCTCGGCCAATGGCACGGGGTTTGCTATGCGGCCAATCGGGAAGCGCGTATCGGACGTGCTTCCTGATTGGCCAGGAGGAGGATCGGTGTGACAATAGCGAATTTTCACTCTGCTCTGCGCCCCGGCTCCACCCTTTGCATCATCCTATTAGAGCCTCTGGCTCTAATCAGGTGATTTAAAAAAAAAAAAAACATTAAGCTCCATGCGTCCGGTGCCCTGCATGCAGATTAGGGGGCCGGATGCATGGATGGGGGGGCGGCGCCCCTGCGCCCTCAATACACCGGCCGCCACTATTCCTCCCACTAACACCAATGATGGGGAACTTTTCCTCCCACTGACACCAATGATGGGGCACTATTCCTCCCCCTGACACCAATGATGGGGCACTATTCCTCCCACTGACACCAATGATGGGGCGCTATTCCTCCCACTGACACCAATGATGGGGCACTATTCCTCCCACTGACACCAATGATGGGGCACTATTCCTCCCACTGACACCAATGATGGGGCACTATTCCTCCCACTGACACCAATGATGGGGTACTATTCCTTCCACTGACACCAATGATGGGGCACTATTCCTCCCACTGACACCAATGATGGGGCACTATTCCTTCCACTGACAGACTGCACACAGAGCGTGCCGTGAATCAAGGGAAGGGAAGCGCATGACGTCATTAAACATAACAGGATGGATTACAAAAAAACACAGGAGACAGTTGCAAACAGCGATCATTAGTGTATTTTATGAGGATGGCAATACAATAAAGGTGTGTGGGAGAGATTACAACCACTTTAAGTGCCGGTTCACACTTGTGCGATGCGGGAACGCTGCGAATATGCAGCGTGTTCCCGCATCTCATCCGCACATCTGGCAGTTCACACTGCCATATGCGATACGCAGGGGGTGCCAATTAAAAGTTAACGACACCCCCAGTTGCGATCGCATATCGCAGTGAGATCTGCAAGTTCGCACAGAATCGGATCGTACAAGTGTGAACCATCCGGTTCTGATGCGGCTCAAAAAAAAAGCCTCATGTGCGAGTTTGCTGCGGATGCGCTGCGAATTCAGCCATACAAAGTGTATGGCTGAACTCGCATCCGCACATGAGATCGCATGTAATGAAGGAGCAGTGCGCTCCGAATTACATGCCATCTCGCAAACCGCACAATTGTGAACTGGCACTAAATGTTTTCTTTCAAAAAATAAATAAAAAAAATAAATAAATAATAAACGTGTTATATGTATCTGCTCTGTGCAGTGGTTTTGCATAGAGCAGCTTGGATCCTCCTGTTCTCAGGTCCCTCACCGGCGCTCTTTGCCCCTCCCTCCTGCCGAGTGCCCCCACAGCAAGTTGCTTGCATGGAGGGAGAGTCCCCAGAGAGCCAAGTCTCTCGTGCACATTACTGGATCAACATAAGGCTCAGGTAAGTATTAGGGGGGGGGGGCTGCTGCACAGAGGAGGTTTTTTTTACCTTCATGCATAGAATGCGTGAAGATAGAAAAAACATTGATCCTTTAGAACCACTTTAACCACTTGCCAACCAAACGCCACCTATATACAGCGGCAGGTCGGGAGGTTCCCGTGGGGGCGACCCTGGGGGCGCAATCACGTGCCCACTCGCCAGTGGGGAAGCTGATCCAGGGGCCAGAAGGCGTGATTTCTGCCAGGCAGGTGTAATCACTCCCTGTATAGAGAGAGCTGCGGTCGGCTGTTCTAAACACAGCAGACCGTTGTTCTCTCAGCAATCAATGCAGAGCTCCTGTGTTCCTCCTATTTAGGAACACAGGTTTCTGTATTGATTTTTCTAGCACATTCCCCCCACAGTTGGAAAGCACCCCTAGGCTCACACTTAACCCTTTGATCGCCCCTGGGTTAACCCCCTTCCCTGCCAGTGGCATTATTACAGTAACAGTGCATATTTTGAGCACTGATTACTGTAGTAATGTCACTGATACCCCCAAAAGTGTCAAAAAATGTCAGTTAGGAGTCCGATCTGTCAGCCGCAATGTCGCAGTCCCGCTAAAAATCGCAGATCGCCGCCATTACTAGTAAAAAAATAAATACATAATGACATGGGTCAGCATTGTGCAGTAAAAGGCTTCCTGTGCTCCCATGGGAGCACGTGTTGACAGAATCTGTGGCCACCATGTAGTTGCCTTT